>NC_091324.1:29076506-29106506 GCF_038502225.1 Cherax quadricarinatus | reverse complement strand
TACATTCATTTATTGCAACCTTCATTTCATGGGCGAATGTATGCTCTTATTATGAGATAAGGCATTTGTGTAGAAATCGTTTTAAAAGGTCAGTGCTTCGGTAGATTCTTTAAAGTATAAACAAAGAGTGTTCCAGTCGTGTGGGTAAATTATTGGAGCAGATGAATTTCTTGGACCGGGGGACGACGTCACAGATGTACTAAACCAATGAGATTCTTGCCGTTGTTTTACACACTCTCGCGGCCAACCACCGTCAAGAAAATCCCTTTCGTCATCCAACTTTCGTCCAATGAACGTCAAAAACTCGCAATCGTCACTAAGCTCCCGGCTAATCAACATCGAGAAATTCATCTCTTAATCAAGCTCGTAATTTGAATACTGTTTATAGAGCATCAGGACGACTGTATCATTTGCTACCTGGTGCGGCATTTTGGGCACGTCGGCTGAAAGCGTCTGAGTCCCGTGCGTCGTGGCGGCGACAAGAAGAGGTAAAGAAATTAGCAATAGGTCCACGTATGCCGGCACGGACGTCGGGTAATTCAGACGAGACGTGCATCTCCTAACAACTGCAGCAGCTGCGGTACATACCTCTGCCTACAAGGATCAACCAAAGAGTAAGTTAATACAGGTCAATACGATTAGCTGGAGTTCTATTACAATTTAGTCAGTTCTTCGGTCACTCTTCCATGTTACATTGTCCTTCCTCTGTATTACCTTTCTCTCCACAGTCCATTTCATCTACCCCGTTTCTCTCTCTCTCTCTCTCCAGTGCCCCCTGCCGTGCCCTTCCTTGTACCCTGCCTCCCCGTCCTATGCACCTGGCAGCCGATTGCTGCGGGTCACATGCCGAAAAAATTATGCAAAAAAGTAAGCAACTTCAGTCATGCTGAAAACCATATCCTTCCCATGGTAAGAAAACTCCGGTCGTGTTGGAAATACTCAAATGTAGGAGGGAACTTATCCACACACACACAGTTGTGTATCTGATGATGGTATCAGCCAGTACACGGAGTCAGCAGATGGTCTGGTTATCAATAAATGCTTCATCATTTTCGCCGTTACATGTCATAAATACATTTGCAAGGTGAAATTATCTGTAAGTCAATCTTGTGATTACTGATCAACTTGTGTCGTAATTCCTGTAGTGTTTTTCACAGTGTGACGATGATTGACAACAAAACCACATAATTGAAAACTATTCACAAAAAGAACTCAACTCGCATAAATATAAAGATAATTAGGGAGTGTAATGAAGGATGATAAGCTTTGTGCTCTCTCCAAAGGATTATAACTCATCAGTAGTAAGATCAATATTATTATTATTACCAAAAAAAGCTAAGCCGTAGCGGATCATTCAACGAGCCTGATGGAATGACTACAGACATTAGCCGTGATGAACGAACACGGAACACCAACACCCCTTATTCTTAAGTTCAGTTGAAGGTACAATATTATTCCATTCCCTGGGTCAGCCTGCTCTAGAGCTCAGCTTACTAAGTGGTTGCAGTTAATTGAGTGGTTGCAGCCCCCTGCAGTTGAGTGGTTGCAGCTCCCCGCAGAGAACCGAGTTGTTGCAGCTCCCTGCAGCGAACTGAGTGGTTACAGCTCAAGCAGCGAACTGAGTGGTTACAGCTCAAGCAGCGAACTGAGTGGTTACAGCTCATGCAACGAACTGAGTGGTTGCAGCTCCCTGCAGCGAACTGACTGGTTGCAGCTCCCTGCAGAGAACTGAGTGGTTGCAGCTCCTGCAGCGAAGTGAGTGGTTGCAGCTCCCTGCAGCGAAATGAGTGGTTGCAGCTCCTGCAGAGAACTGAGTGGTTGCAGCTCCTGCAGAGAACTGAGTGGTTGCAGCTCCTGCAGTGAAGTGAGTGGTTGCAGCTCCCTGCAGAGAACTGAGTGGTTGCAGCTCCCTGCAGCGAACTGAGTGGTTGCAGCTCCCTGCAGCGAACTGAGTGATTGCAGCTCCCTGCAGAGAACTGAGTGGCTGCAGCTCCCTGCAGCGAACTGAATGGTTGCAGCTCCCTGCAGAGAACTGAGTGGTTGCAGCTCCCTGCAGCGAACTGAGTGGTTGCAGCTCCCTGCAGAGAACTGAGTGGTTGCAGCTCCCTGCAGAGAACTGAGTGGTTGCAGCTCCCTGCAGAGAACTGAGTGGTTGCAGCTCCCTGCAGCGAACTGAGTGGCTGCAGCTCCCTGCAGCGAACTGAGTGGTTGCAGCTCCCTGCAGCGAACTGAGTGGTTGCAGCTCCCTGCAGCGAACTGAGTGGTTGCAGCTCCCTGCAGCGAACTGAGTGGCTGCAACGATCACTCTCATAACACAGGAAGCCTAACTGGCAAACCTCACATTACTTAATCTCCTCGTTCATCTCCACTAAGCTACATTTTGATCTCGGCTACATTTCGATCGTGTTTTATTAGGGTATATGTTTCGTGTTTATTATGTTAATGCAGATAGAAACCTGAATAGAGCTACCACTCAGTATATCATGAACGTAGATAAGGTTTTCAGAGCAACCTGCAATAAGAACAAACTGATGTTATAGTGACCAGACTTAGACTTGGTTACAAGTTCTTCTGGAAACGCACAGATGATAATCAAAGTAAATGCAAAATATGTAGTCAGACTCCTGGCCACTTTCTTAAATACATTGTGGAATATAAAGATATATTATTGTAACCTATATGACATATCAAGGTATTTTATTAATGCAAATAAGGTATATATTAAGCAAATATCCTAAGTTTGTTTACAACAGATAAGACAACTGTAGATATAAATCCAGATGTACTCCTGTGGATACACAAAAGGCCTAGGAACTAGGCCTTTTGTGTATCTATCCTACATCCGTCCATAAGACGGATTTAGGGTGCGCAATAAACTAGAAGCTTCGGCGGTAAAAATCTAATCAAAATCTGAATCCATTTCGTAACAGTGATTTGTGACTTTATTGATGATCGTGAAGAGCTTTTGATCTAAGGAAGGGCGGTTCACCTCCTCTTCTCACAAGCAAATCATCTTCCATTCCTCAGCTCCGTATGATCTCGTGCGGGTTAATAATAATAATGATGATAATAATAATAATAATAATAATAATAATAATAATAATAATAATAATAATAATAATAATAATAATAATAATAATAATAATAATAATAATAATAATAATAATAATAATAATAATAATAAACACATAAATACCAGGACCACTAATTCTGAGCTACCCAGTGCCTCAATAAACACACAAACACCAACACCAGCGCCACTAACTCCTAGCTAAGCCGCGCCATTAACCTGAACATTACTCCTTACATCTTCCTCTTGGTCTCTTTCTCATCTATTATTACCTGTTTGAGTTACTGTGGCAAATTTCACTCGTCAGCTGCAAGATTATACTGGCAGGTTGGTATCCATCAGTGGTGAGTGGTACTGGTGAGGGCAGAGCCAGTTGGACCACCCTCGCCCTCACCCACCTGTGCCAGAAATAACATTTTGATTGGTGTACACAAAGTGTTTGAAGCAGTTAATAAAATATCCATGGTATGTCCTCCAGCGTTTGTTCTTTTATAATCTTCCATCACTGCTTTAGCCTCTTTTTTCTCCACATACTCCATTTTAATTCCTAGTATTTATTTTTAATTTCATTCTCGGTGAATGTTTATCCTTAAAAAAATAACAATTAAGAAATTTTACACACTTACCAGAAGATAAAAATATTTCACAAATTAAATAGCTGCGTTATTAAAAAAAATTGCTTTATGCACAAGTATAGGCAGATGTTTCGCAATATCTGAAAAAAATATTTTCTGGCTTAATACATGATAGGGTGCGTGAGGGTACCTCGCTGATGGAACCCAAGTGTCTTCCTGTATCATCTAAGTAAACACCTGCTGCCAGTTATTTATTCATTGCTTGCATATTTATTTTCCCCTCCACACCTTCTATTTTGTGGCTTTCTTGCAATCTATACATTTCTGCAACACGAATGTGTGCTCCGTGGGAGACAATCACCGTCGCTGCAATGTGACGTTGCAGCAGTGAAACAAGGACCAGAGTGAGCACAGTGATTGCTTCTGCCTGCAGTGATCATACCCATGGCTGTGCAGGCCCGCTTCAGGGGTTTTCCAGTTCAAGGGGAAAGGGGGTGCCTTGTTCACCTTTAACTTGTTCACTTTCAAGGAGGGAAGGGGTGCCTTGATGCCGGTGAAGGATTCCTGGTCCGTGGAATTGCAGTTACTCTCTCCTTCTTTAGATCAATATTGGTTATCTACCATTGCCCCAGGCGCTGTAGGACCTCTGCGAAGCTGGCACTTCCTTGTGAATATAATAATAATATAATGAACCTCATTTAAAGGGTATCCATCTCTATTCACTATAATTATCTTACTAAGATATCGATTTTACTAGATTAGTTATCTTGCTCACTAAGATAGCCACTTAACTCGCTAAGATATTCATCTGGACTCACCACCAAAACATTTCTTCCTCACAATCACTCAAGAGATGGTAATCCCCCAGTAACATTAACTCCACATCTGCTGGAACGAAACCTCTGGAGCTGCCTTATCTACTGAACCCATAGCTTAACTATATCGCCTTAATTGCTTAGCTGCTAACACCAACAGGCTGACTGATCAGGCCATCAACCAAGGTGCCTGGTCTGCACCGAGCTGTGGGGGCGATGACCCTCCCACGACTGGAATTGATAACAATACGACTAGGCAAAGCCCATCAAGTGTGATGGAAGGTGACAGAGGAAACAAAGCTAGCTTTTGTTCCCACTGTGTAACTATCATATTGAGAAAGGGAGCAGCACACTGCGGGTGTACACACTTAGAACTAGGTAGCAGCACGTTGCTGCTGTACTCAGTTTTCTTTAGTGAAAAAACAAGTGAAAAAGAGAAAGCTATTTCGTGAATTGTCTTTACTTTAGCATCAGTTACATCCCAGGACATGAACACCGGATTGTTCCACCCCCCCCCTCCACCGTAGTCCTCCCCACACCACCAGCTCCTCTGTCCCCGCAGCCTCCACCATCTCCTCCCTCTCCTCACCTCTAGGGTAGAGGGTGTATGATGTATCATGACCTGACGCCACACCCGTGCCTGTGGCTGCCCACGGGATCAGGTTGGTAGACAGCGTGTCATCTGAGCACACTAGTGATCACACACACCAGGCAGCAGCTCCTGTGTCACTACCTATTTATGGTAGCTTATTGTAGCTACAGTGGTAGTTTAGTACTCGAGTTCTTGCCCAAGGCAAGACGTTTGGGCAATTCATCACACACCTGATGACCCTTTTCACCTTGCAGTAAATAAGTACCTGGGTGTCAGTCGACAGTTGTGGGTGGCATCCTGGGAGGATGTCTAAAGTTTACCCTCCCTGTCGCTGAACCTCTATTTCTGTAGCGTGACATTTTTGTCTGAATAAAGTAGTCGATAATGTTTGATAAGGTTTATCCAAGACAAACAAATCGTGAGGGAAGATTTGCAGAAGGTTGCAACATGCAGAATGTTGAACAGTCATTAACATGTTAGCATAATACCTCCAGAGACAAACACACTGTTTAAGACAGCTCTAGCTATTACTCCCCTCAAGGAAGGTTCCTTGATGTTGGTGAGGGGCTCTTGATTTAGGGAATTGGATCTGTGCTCCAGTTCCCCGAATTAAGCCTGAATGCCTTCCACATCCCCCCCCCAGGCGCTGTATAATCCTCCGGGTTTAGCGCTTCCCCCTTGATTATAATAATAATCTAGCTATTACTAGGACTACTACTATTATTACTACTACACACACGCACTATTAAGAAGAGGTATGATAAAGCAAATGGAGCGGGGAGAGTGGACCTAGTAGCCACCAGTGAAGAGCCGGGGCCAGGAGCTATGAATCGACCCATGCAACCACAATTAGGTGAGTACATACACACACACATACACACACTGGCACTCTGCAGAGCAGTTATAACTCGGAATGTGTTGTACTGCAGTGTAATAAATTGAATCAAGTCAATTGTTGGTGAATGGATGTAGTCTGGAGGAGCCAGTGAGCAGGGCGGTGGTCCAGCCCTCTAGTAACTACTCTCACTCTTATCGTTTTTATAACCAATTAACTAGACGGAGTCTTGATCTAAACTCTCAGTGGGTAGAAGATCCTGATGATACCAGACCTGGTCTGAACTTTCTCTATGTTGAGGATCACAACTATCACAGTAACTCAAACTGGTTGACGACCCACACACCTATAGACACTGCATTAATATCAGTGGGTTGAGGATCCACACGGACACAGATACTGTCATTAATGTCAGTGGGATGAGACTCCACATAGCTACAGACTGTCCCAGGTCGCCGGAGGGCCCAGACCAGCCTCCACACTTGCATGCTGATCCTTCTATAAGGCGAGTGACACTTAAAAAAGCTGTCAGTCTTCCGGTTGAGCAAGAACTAAGGTAGTCCACACCTTGGACTGCTGCAGGCCAGAGTGGAGGGGGGCTGGGGGTACCAGTTGTGGTAGCCGGGAGTAGTACTCCCACAGGATAGTGTTGGGAGCTGATAATAATAATGACTATATTAGTGGTGTTCCTGAGTGGTGGTGACGGTGTTAGTCGTGGTGTTATTGTAAGTGGTGATCGTGAGGGTGGTGTTAATGGAAGCGGTGGTGATCGTGAGGGTGGTGTTAATGGAAGCGGTGGTGATAGTGAGGGTGGTGTTAATGGAAGCGGTGGTGATAGTGAGGGTGGTGTTAATGGAAGCGGTGGTGATAGTGAGGGTGGTGTTAATGGAAGCGGTGGTGATAGTGAGGGTGGTGTTAATGGAAGCGGTGGTGATAGTGAGGAGGAGTGGGAGGGGGAGGATGAGGGGGAGGAGTGGGAGGGGGAGGAGGAAGAGGGGGAGGAGGAGGAGGAGGGGTAGGAGGAGGGGGAGGATGAGGGAGGAGGATGAGGGGGAGGAGGAGGATGAGGAGGAGGGGGAGGAGGAGGAGGAGGAGGAGGAGAGGGAGGAGGGGGAGGAGGAGGAGGAGGGGGAGGGAAGGAGGAGGGGGAGGGGGAGGGAAGGAGGAGGAGGAGGGGGGAGGGGAAGGAGGAGGGGGAGGGGAAGGAGGAGGGGGGAGGAGGGGGAGGAGGAGGGGGGGGAGGAGGGGGAGGAGGAGGGGGAGGAGGAGGGGGGAGGAGGAGGGGAGGAGGGGGGAGGAGGAGGGGGAGGAGGAGAGGGAGGAGGGGAGGGGGAGGAGGAGGAGAGGGGAGAGGGAGGAGGGGAGGGGGAGGAGAGGAGAGGGAAGAGGAGAGGGAGGAGGGGAGGGTGAGGAGGAGGGGGAGGAGGAGAGGGATGAGGGAGAGAGGAGAGGAGGGTGAGGAGGAGGGGGAAGGGGGAGGTGAGAGTGAGGAGGAGGAGGGTTAGGATGAGAAGGAGGAGGAGGGGATAGGGGGAGGGGAGGGTGAGGGGGAGGGGAAGGAGGAGGTGAGGGGGAGGGGAAGGAGGAGGAGGAGGAGGAGGGGGAGGGGAGGGAGGAGGGGGGAGGGGAAGGAGGAGGAGTGGGAGGAGGAGGAGGAGGAGGTGGAGGGGGGAGGAGGGGAGGGGGATGAGAGAGGGAGGAGGGGAGGGGGAGGAGGAGGAGAGAGAGGGAGGAGGGGAGGGGGAGGAGGAGGAGAGGGAAGAGGAGAGGGAGGAGGGGAGGGGGAGGAGGAGGAGAGGGATGAGGGAGAGGGGGAGGAGGAGGAGGAGGAGAGGGAGGAGGGGGAGGAGGAGGAGGAGGGGGAGGGAAGGAGGAGGGGGAGGGGGAGGGAGGAGGAGGAAGGGGAAGGAGGAGGGGGAGAAGGAGGAGGGGGAGGAGGAGGGGGGGGAGGAGGGGAGGAGGAGGGGGAGGAGGAGGGGGGAGGAGGAGGGGGGAGGAGGAGGGGGAGGAGGAGAGGGAGGAGGGGAGGGGGAGGAGGAGGAGAGGGGAGAGGGAGGAGGGGAGGGGGAGGAGGAGGAGAGGGAAGAGGAGAGGGAGGAGGGGAGGGGGAGGAGGAGGGGGAGGAGGAGAGGGATGAGGGAGAGGGGGAGGGAGGGGAGGAGGGGGAGGAGGAGGGGGAGGGGGAGGGGGAGGAGGAGAGGGAGGAGGAGGAGGGGGAGGAGGAGAAGGAGGAGGAGGGGAGGAGAGATGAGGGGGAGAAGGAGGAGGTGAGGGGGAGGGGAAGGAGGAGGAGGAGGAGGAGGGGGAGGGGAGGAGGGGGGGGGAAGGAGGAGGGGGAGGGGAAGGAGGAGAGGAGGAGGAGGAGGTGGAGGGGGGAGGAGGGGAGGGGAAGGAGGAGGGGGAGGAGGGGAGGGGGAGGAGGAGGAGAGGGGAGAGGGAGGAGGGGAGGGGGAGGAGGAGGAGAGGGAAGAGGAGAGGGAGGAGGGGAGGGGGAGGAGGAGGAGGGGGAGGAGGAGGAGAGGGATGAGGGAGAGGGGGAGGAAGGGAGGAGGGGGAGGAGGAGGGGAGGGGGAGGAGGAGGGGGAGGAGGAGAGGGAGGAGGAGGAGGGGGAGGAGGAGAAGGAGGAGGAGGGGAGGAGGGGGAGGGGAGGGGGAGGGGAAGGAGGAGGTGAGGGGGAGGGGAAGGAGGAGGAGGAGGAGGGGGAGGGGAGGAGGGGGAGGGGAAGGAGGAGGGGGAGGGGAAAGGAGGAGTGGGAGGAGGAGGAGGAGGAGGAGGGGGGGAGGGGGGGAGGAGGGGGAGGGGAGGGGGAGGAGAAGGAGGAAGGAGGAGGGGAGGGGAGGAGGGGGGAGGAGGAGGAGGAGGAGGAGGGGGAGGAGGAGGAGGGGGAGGAGGAGGGAGGGGAGGGGGAGGAGGAGGAGGGGGAGGAGAGGAGGAGGAGGAGGAGGAGGGAGGAGGGAGGAGGAGGAGGGGAGGAGGAGGAGGAGAAGGAGAAGGAGGAGGAGGAGGGGGAGGGGGAGGAGGAGGGGGAGGGGGAGGAGGAGGGGGAGGAGGAGGAGGAGGGGGAGGAGGAGGGGGAGGAGGAGGAGGGGGAGGAGGAGGAGGGGGAGGAGGGGGAGGAGGAGGCAGCGGTGGCGGCGGCTTTCTGCAAAAACCACTGATATCGATTTCCCTAAGTATCAGCAAGAGTTAGTCTATTAGATGTCTCTTGTACCCTGAAATCAATCTATTAGATGCCTCTAGTACCCTGGAGTCAGTCTAAGCAAAATTCGTCGCTGTGTAGGGCATTCAAAGCAAGGTGTAGTTCAGGCTCGATTCTCCGTCTTCTAATCGCAACACGGACATGCTACTCCCAGGCTGCTAGAGTAGCTCTCGGTGGCTGATTAAAAGCTCAGCAGACTAAGACTCTCCTGACCGCCATAACTGCCAGCAGAGTGTCAGGCTGGACAAGAATGTTAACAATCGCACAATTATCATCCCTCACGCAGTCTCGTAAAACACGGATGATGTGCTTCTCATTTACACTAGCAAGAGCTAGCTAGATCTTTATCCATTCTAACACCGAGTAAACAGACACAACCTTAATTGATACTCACAGATGCCAAGATTACCTCACACACACACACACACACACACACACACACATAAGCATTTTTACTAACTCACATGTTACATCCTGTGCTCACAGACACAGACACCCTGGTAATAAGGGCTGGATAAAGCTGCTGCCAGCAGCATACAGTCTTAATTAACACAACAGTAGCAACAAATGGCCTTCAGAGGCCCGGGATGGCTGCTATCTCTCACACACTGTCTTCAGGAGCCATGACTGCTATCTCTCACACACACTCTCTTCAGAGACCCTGGCTCCTATCTCTCACACACACTGTCTTCAGGGGCTCTGGCTGCTATCTCTCACACGCTATCTTCAGGGGCCATGACTGCTATCTCTCACACACACTCTCTTCAGGGATCCTGGCTGTTATCTCTCACACTGTCTTCAAGGGCCCTGGCTGCTATCTCTCACAAACTATCTTCAGGGGCCCTGGCTGACTGCTTGAGCACACAAATTGACTTCACTGACTGGTTCATAAATTATAGATTCATCTCCCCACACCTGTCCATCAGCCTCACTGCCTCGCAGGTGTGAAGCTAGCAGGAGCTGGTGTAGGCATGTTGGGATCCTGTTCCACACTATGTTGGGATCTTGTTCCACACTATGTTGGGATCTTGTATTATACTATGTTGGGATCTTATTCCATACTATGTAGTGTGCAAATTAATTGGGACAGTAAATTTTGTGATTATCTCATAATATGTATTAGACTCCAGCTTAATTAATGTAGTTTGGGTTCTTTTCTTTTCAGAAGAGTTTACTACTGACTTCTGGCAACCATCCAGCTATGGTATTACCCTGCGACTCTGGTCAGTGCTACAACAGCTGCTGCTCTGTAAGGCTATTCCTGCAAGAGTGCTCCGTGAGTGAATGTGATTTTACCAAATTCTCCTCTTCAGTTCATGATTATTACTGAAATCCATGATGGATGTTACACCTAGGAAGCTTGCAAGTATTGTAGCTCTTAAATCTACAGAGAAATTTGGCTTCAGTGTTCGACAAAGGCTATTTGAAATTGGAAGAACTGCCAGAAAGCCGGTTAAGAACAATTATTGAATGCTGCTATGATGAAAAAACGTCTGCGGTGGGCACTCGATCATAAGGAATGGACGACAAATGAATGGAAATAAGTTATATTTTTAGATGAGGCGAATTTTGAAGCACATGGGTATAGATCAGTGGTAGTGAGACGGTGCAAAGGCGAACCTCTTCGGAATGGACGCATTCAACAAGCGCCAAAACACACACCTAAGAACATGTTTTGGGGTGGTTTTACTGCTAAAGACCCTGTACGGCTTGTTATTGTCGAAGGAACGATAAACAGTGACAAATACAAGGCAATCCTGGCAACTCGTTTGCTTCCCATTGTGGATAGAGACTTTCCTGATGGAGACGCATTTTCCAGCAGGATCTTGCTCCATGCCACACTTCCAGAAAAATGCTGACATTCTTCAAAGAGAATAGGCTAAACGTTGTAAATTGGCCTACAAAACTCTCCTGACCTCAACCCAGTTGACAATCTATGGGCAATAACCAAACGCAGGATCGTGAAACAGGACTGTTCAACTGTGGAGAAGCTAACTGCTGCTGTTATTAGGACCAGGTACCAAGACCAAGAACTTGCCAAAATGTGTTCAACATTGGTTGATTCTATACCCAAGTGTGTAGCAATGATTATAAAAGAAAAGGGTAGTCATATATCTTATTAAATCAATTAATTATCTGTCATATCATTACCTTGTATTTTTCAAATAAAAATAAATTTTCCAAATAAATGTCGTAATTCATCACTGTACCAATTAATATACACACTACTGCAAGAACGCTATTCTATACTATGTATTAACATCAATTTCATCTCGCCACTCCAACAAGCTTCATTCCATTAGTTGAACAGTTTCATTCCGCCAGTCCACAGTATTCATTTGTCACCAGACTGTCACCAGTCTACTACCAGTTAATACCATCTATTTTTCATTATTATAATATTCATGTTGGGCGCTAAATCCATGTGGGTCATTCAGACAAGACGTGGTGGAGGCTTAATCCTCCGTCTCCTGAGAGCGAGAGAGAGTTCGACCCCCTCCCCCACATTCATTCATCTGTTTATTCATATGACGAAGAGCTGATTAAGGGGCACGTCAGTTTCCCTGTTATCTAATAGTGTTACTTTTTCCTATAATCCACCTTGTCCATAATTACTATCACATTTGCTTTGTCTGTTTCGTAAGGTGAAGTCCAGGATCTTTCCTTAATTCATGGTATAACTTAACAAATCTTTGAATAAAATTGTGTTGTACAGGTCTGAGCAAAGCTTAGATCTCTACAACCCGATTGTCCTCAAAGATTTGTTAAGTTATACCATGAATTAAGGAAAGATCCTGGACTTCACCTTACGAAACAGACAAAGCAAATGCAATAGTAATTATGGACTAGGTAGATTATAGGGGAAAAATAAACAAGGTATTAGGAAACAGGAAAACTCACGCGCCTCTTAAAGGCGGTTGTATTAATGTTGGCAAAATGAAGCACTGACGCAATGTCTGATTAGTTGAACATGCGTCTCCTTTTTACCCAGCCATGGAGGCAATGGCTTCGGGCGCCAATTTCTACGTGGCATAACATCCAGGAACTGCTGAGTTTCAAAACCAGTGTGGGTGAGCCCGGTGCTGGGGCGGACACGCTAAGATAAATAAATTCTGTGTGGTGATTGTAAAGCTGCCGTGACTACTGCTTTCTTCATGGAGTAGTGACAACACAGGTGTGAGGGATGAGGCTGTGAATTGGGTGCAGATCACACGGCCCTTAGTGATTAATATGCGCTCTGGAATTAAACCGTACAAGGCTAAGTGATAAATTAAGTTACGGTATGGAACTCGGCCATACACGTCTGAGTGGTCAAGCTGTGGTCTAGATGGAGATCATACACGTCTGAGTAATCAAGCTGTGGTCTAGATGGAGACATACACGCCTGAGTGATCAAGCTGTGGTCTATGTCGGAAGATACAGTGGCGAGAGATGCACAGATCAATAAGGACAATGTTGTCAATATCCGTGTTATGTGTTTTACCAGTTGTGTGTTGGAGCTGGCATAGTGAGAGAGGGAGACAGCTGGCACCCACACCTGCCCACACCTCCACAATATACTCACAAGGTAACCCACCCCACACCTATACACACCCACAAGGTAACCCACCCCACACCTATACAACACACCCACAAGGTAACCCACCCCACACCTGCACAACATACCTACAAGGTAACCCACCCCACACCTCCACAACACACCCACAAGGTAACCCACCCCACACCTCCACAACACACCCAAAAGGTAATCCACCCAACACCTCCACAACACACTCACAAGGTAACCCATCCCACACCTGCACAACACACCAACAAGGTGGCTACATCCACACTGCGTTACACACGCACACCTGTAGATGAGCACAGGTGTCCACACCTGCAGACGAGCACAGGTGTCCACACCTGCAGACGAGCACAGGTGTCCACACCTGCAGACGAGCACAGGTGTCCACACCTGCAGACGAGCACAGGTGTCCACACCTGCAGACGAGCACAGGTGTCCACACCTGCAGACGAGCACAGGTGTCCACACCTGCAGACGAGCACAGGTGTCCACACCTGCAAACGAGCACAGGTGTCCACACCTGCAGACGAGCACAGGTGTCCACACCTGCAGACGAGCACAGGTGTCCACACCTGCAGGCGAGCACAGGTATCCACACCTGCAGACGAGCACAGGTGTCCACACCTGCAGACGAGCACAGGTGTCTACACCTGCAGACGAGCACAGGTGTCCACACCTGCAGACGAGCACAGGTGTCCACACCTGCAGACGAGCACAGGTGTCCACACCTGAAGACGAGCACAGGTGTCCACACCTGCAGACGAGCACAGGTGTCCACACCTGCAGACGAGCACAGGTGTCCACACCTGCAGGCGAGCACAGGTGTCCACACCTGCAGGCGAGCACAGGTGTCCACACCTGCAGACGAGCACAGGTGTCCACACCTGCAGACGAGCACAGGTGTCCACACCTGCAGACGAGCACAGGTGTCCACACCTGCAGACTAGCACAGGTGTCCACACCTGCAGACGAGCACAGGTGTCCACACCTGCAGACTAGCATAGGTGTCCACACCTGCAGACTAGCACAGGCGTCCACAAATGCAGACGAGCACAGGTGTCCACACCTGCAGACTAGCACAGGTGTCCACACCTGCAGACGAGTACAGGTGTCCACACCTGCAGACGAGCACAGGTGTCCACACCTGCAGACGAGCACAGGTGTCCACACCTGCAGACTAGCACAGGTGTCCACACCTGATGAGCACAGGTGTCCACACCTGCAGACTAGCACAGGTGTCCACACCTGCAGACTAGCACAGGTGTCCACACCTGCAGACTAGCACAGGTGTCCACACCTGCAGACGAGCATAGGTGTCCACACCTGCAGACTAGCACAGGTGTCCACACCTGCAGACGAGCACAGGTGTCCACACCTGCAGACGAGCACAGGTGTCCACACCTGCAGACTAGCACAGGTGTCCACACCTGCAGACTAGCACAGGTGTCCACACCTGCAGACTAGCACAGGTGTCCACACCTGCAGACGAGCACAGATGTCCACACCTGCAGACTAGCACAGGTGTCCACACCTGCAGACTAGCACAGGTGTCCACACCTGCAGACTAGCACAGGTGTCCACACCTGCAGACGAGCACAGGTGTCCACACCTGCAGACGAGCACAGGTGTCCACACCTGCAGACGAGCACAGGTGTCCACACCTGCAGACTAGCACAGGTGTCCACACCTGCAGGCGAGCACAGGTGTCCACACCTGCAGACGAGCACAGGTGTCCACACCTGCAGACTAGCACAGGTGTCCACACCTGCAGACGAGCACAGGTGTCCACACCTGCAGACTAGCACAGGTGTCCACACCTGCAGACGAGCACAGGTGTCCACACCTGCAGACTAGCACAGGTGTCCACACCTGCAGACTAGCACAGGTGTCCACACCTGCAGACTAGCACAGGTGTCCACACCTGCAGACGAGCACAGGTGTCCACACCTGCAGACTAGCACAGGTGTCCACACCTGCAGACTAGACTCTTTTACTACTGGTTTACTGCTTTTTTACCACCGGTTTACTGCTGGTTTACCACTGGTTTACTACTGGTTTACTACTCTTTTTCCGCTGATTTACTGCTGGTTTACCGCTGGTTTACTCCTGGTCGAATATAAATCACATAAAATAGAAGGCAATATAAATCATCCTTGAGAGAGACGATAACACACACAGAAGAGACAGGAATATTAGACTGATGTTCCTCGACCCCTTAGAACCTGACGTGGCAACGAAGGTGGCTGCCGGGGGGCGTTACACAGGTTGGTTACTGAACCCACACATGTTTTGTGTTAAAAAGAATCCCTCTTTACACTGGCTGGCGATATATACATATACAGTAAATAAAACGATACATATATATATACATATATACACATATACATACATATATACATATATATATATATATATATATATATATATATATATATATATATATATATATATATATAATATGTGTGTGTGTGTGTGTGTGTGTGTGATCTCAGTAAACAGGTGATTTCAGAATATGCGAAACAACCACTGTGAAAGAATAGTGAAATTCCAAGCTCTTTCGTGACTACTCACATTATCAAGGATAATGTGAGTAGTCACGAAAGCGCTCGGAATTTCTCTATTCTTTCACAGTGGTTTTGTGTGTGTGTGTGTGTATATATATATATATATATATATATATTATATCGTTTTATTTACTATAGTTTTACTTAAGAGGGTTCCATTTGTTAGGATAGCTACTATAATAAAAAAGAAGCGCTAAACCCACTGGGGTCGTTCAGCGCTGAATCTGTTAAGCGGCGAAAAACGATGATGTCAGAGGAAGGAGAGATTTTTTTTTAAGTTTCACAGAAAAAAATTTATCCTGAGGAAACTGACGTTGAAATTTATGTTTGTTTACTGGCTTTCCGCCTGGGATATGTTGGTCTGTGGCTGAGGTATGTTGGTATGTGGCTGAGGTATGTTGGTCTGTGGCTGAGGTATGTTGGTCTGTGGCTGAGGTATGTTGGTCTGTGGCTGAGGTATGTTGGTCTGTGGCTGAGGTATGTTGGTATGTGGCTGAGGTATGTTGGTCTGTGGCTGAGGTATGTTGGTCTGTGGCTGAAGTATGTTGGTCTGTGGCTGAGGTATGTTGGTCTGTGGCTGAGGTATGTTGGTATGTGGCTGAGGTATGTTGGTCTGTGGCTGAGGTATGTTGGTCTGTGGCTGAGGTATGTTGGTATGTGGCTGAGGTATGTTGGTCTGTGGCTGAGGTATGTTGGTCTGTGGCTGAGGTATGTTGGTATGTGGCTGAGGTATGTTGGTCTGTGGCTGAGGTATGTTGGTCTGTGGCTGAGGTATGTTGGTCTGTGGCTGAGGTATGTTGGTATGTGGCTGAGGTATGTTGGTCTGTGGCTGAGGTATGTTGGTCTGTGGCTGAGGTATGTTGGTCTGTGGCTGAGGTATGTTGGTATGTGGCTGAGGTATGTTGGTCTGTGGCTGAGGTATGTTGGTATGTGGCTGAGGTATGTTGGTCTGTGGCTGAGGTATGTTGGTCTGTGGCTGAGGTATGTTGGTCTGTGGCTGAGGTATGTTGGTCTGTGGCTGAGGTATGTTGGTCAATACCTGAGATATGCTGACCAATACCTGGATATTGACCAATACCTGGGATATATTGATCAATACCTGGGATATGTTAGGTCTACGAAGTCTAACTTGTTGAATAACTAGTGTCTTTGTGTGACCTCTCAGATGCGTGGTCCAGGAGCCTCGAGGTCACTGTCAGGTCAAGCCAGCAGGTCACTCTGCTCCTCACCAACTTCTCGGTAAGTTAACATTATTCTTGTCATTATTTTTGCCCCATCGTCATTATCACCTCCCTCATCATTATCATAATGACGAGTATTATTATTACTGTCATCCTTATCAGCAGATCTACTATCATCATTACTATCATCAGCAGCATTTTCTTCTTAATATTATTATTGGTATTATGATTATTATGGGTACGAGCGCTAGCTGGATACTGCATGTGAGAATGTGCGGGGGTTGAACTATAGATCTTGTCCCCGTGTGGGGGTGTCAGTTATGTGAACACAAAGTGTGTATGTACGTAGGTGTATAGGTGTGATGTACACACATCGTGAGTACGTGGAAGTACAGGTGTGTTGTGTTGTTACAGCGTGTGACTGTACGTGGAAGTACAGGTGTGTTGTGTTGTTACAGCGTGTGACTGTACGTGGAAGTACAGGTGTGTTGTTACAGCGTGTGACTGTACGTGGAAGTACAGGTGTGTTGTGTTACAGCGTGTGACTGTACGTGGAAGTACAGGTGTGTTGTGTTGTTACAGCGTGTGACTGTACGTGGAAGTACAGGTGTGTTGTGTTGTTACAGCGTGTGACTGTACGTGGAAGTACAGGTGTGTTGTTACAGCGTGTGACTGTACGTGGAAGTACAGGTGTGTTGTGTTGTTACAGCGTGTGACTGTACGTGGAAGTACAGGTGTGTTGTGTTGTTACAGCGTGTGACTGTACGTGGAAGTACAGGCGTGTTGTGTTGTTACAGCGTGTGACTGTACGTGGAAGTACAGGTGTGTTGTGTTGTTACAGCGTGTGACTGTACGTGGAAGTACAGGCGTGTTGTGTTGTTACAGCGTGTGACTGTACGTGGAAGTACAGGTGTGTTGTGTTGTTACAGCGTGTGACTGTACGTGGAAGTACAGGTGTGTTGTGTTGTTACAGCGTGTGACTGTACGTGGAAGTACAAGTGTGTTGTGTTGTTACAGCGTGTGACTGTACGTGGAAGTACAGGTGTGTTGTGTTGTTACAGCGTGTGACTGTACGTGGAAGTACAAGTGTGTTGTGTTGTTACAGCGTGTGACTGTACGTGGAAGTACAAGTGTGTTGTGTTGTTACAGCGTGTGACGGTACGTGGAAGTACAAGTGTGTTGTGTTGTTACAGCGTGTGACTGTACGTGGAAGTACAAGTGTGTTGTGTTGTTACAGCGTGTGACTGTACGTGGAAGTACAAGTGTGTTGTGTTGTTACAGCGTGTGACTGTACGTGGAAGTACAGGTGTGTTGTGTTGTTACAGCGTGTGACTGTACGTGGAAGTACAAGTGTGTTGTGTTGTTACAGCGTGTGACTGTACGTGGAAGTACAGGTGTGTTGTGTTGTTACAGCGTGTGACTGTACGTGGAAGTACAAGTGTGTTGTGTTGTTACAGCGTGTGACTGTACGTGGAAGTACAGGTGTGTTGTGTTGTTACAGCGTGTGACTGTACGTGGAAGTACAAGTGTGTTGTGTTGTTACAGCGTGTGACTGTACGTGGAAGTACAAGTGTGTTGTGTTGTTACAGCGTGTGACTGTACGTGGAAGTACAGGTGTGTTGTGTTGTTACAGCGTGTGGAGGTGACAGGGGTAACACCACAGGTCACAGAGGCTGGCCTCACCAACGCCACCAACGTTGGTCTCTTCATCTCCATCATACACCAAGTGAGTCAGTTGTACAGTACTCTATTTGAAGCGCTAAACTGGCAAGGGATGTTGGAGATTCGATTCTCCTTCCATTGATGGCGCAGCACATCCTCAATATCGTCAGTGTCTAACATCTTTTTTGCATTATTTATTTTCCTTATGGTGCGTTATAATAAGTTAAATTTTGCTTATAGACAACAATCTAACCTAAACTAACTTAAGTTAGATTAGGTTAGGTTAACCTAAGTAGCAAAAGAACAGAGAGGCACAATACAGTGACTAGAACAATACGCAAATAACTGGCACAGGAGAAACTTACAACGACGTTTCTGTCCGACTTGGACCATTTACATTTACTTTGTAAATGGTCCGGTGTCAGCAGCAAAACTTGATGGAGTTTAGGAAGCGTGGAAAACAAGCGGAATAAGAACACACAAAAGAGCAAGGTGATGAGAATAAGTAGAAGTCTAAAGAATGTACGATTTGTTGTCATATTAGCTGGCTGTATTTACATGGGACTGGAAGTATCGGTAGATGAGTTTATTAAAAACGAGGTAAATGATCGAAGACCGTGAATAGCAGATGCGTTGAGGTGAATTACGAAAGAGACGAGAGAAAGAAAGTAACAGTTGTGCTGAGGATTTTGCGGTACTGTTAATTCCTTGGATGGTGATGTGTGTGTACATTTGGACAGAGCTTGGTAACATCTATACCCGACTTCCACATTAAAGTGTAAAATAACCAAGATACCTGCCCATGTTTTGCGAACATATCCTTGGTTAACGCATTCTAACCCACCTTTGTGTGTTTCGACAGAGCACAGGCCGAATGATGGGCGGATACCAACACCTGCAGCCGTGGGCAGATCTACGGCGCCTCATTGCTCTCCTGAACTCTATACAACCAGGAAGAATAATAGTCTTCATGCTGAGGGTGAGGTCGCTCTGGCTTATTGGATATAGGGAGCCTGTGGGGTAACAGACTACTGGAAATACAGGGCATCTGGTGGCTTTCTGATCTCTTGGACTAATATACCTGTGTGACCCTGTACAGAGTGACCTGGAGTACGGGTTACCAGAAGAAGTTCGGAGATTCCTGCGGCGTGAGGGTTCGGCAGGGGCGGCCAACCTGGTGGGTCGAGGAGCGTTCTGGGCCTGGGTGTGGGTGAAGGGTGGCCCCACCCTGGCAGAGGCACTGAGTCTTCCCACCAGACAGGCCATGGCACATGGTATCCTGCTGCACACCGTGGTGCTCCTCATTCCCAACACAGGTAACATTAGAGAGAACTGTGTTTTGTTCCCAGTATCACATAAACCCGGCCCCTTGTACCTCAATGCACGCAAAAGAACAGTACAGAGTGCGGCATAAGTAGGTACTACAGTTAAATATTAGTATTGAAGATCTGAAGCCGACTGGAAGAGACATACAGAACTTAACATAATAATGAATGCGAGTACATTTAAGCAACAAGTAGATTTAAGAAAAAATATTGTGCAACCACCAATGCCCTTTTCTTTGTCCCTTTCTTCCAGAGTACTGTCCAGGGTGGCCCACAGGGGAACACTGGAGGCTGCGTCGACACTTCTGTGACTCGTATGAGCAGTATGGTGAACTGTGCTCCTGTCTCCGTCCTTACAACATCACCTCCAGCATACACAAGGTACTAGTAGTGAGGCTGTACATGGTGCTAATGTAGTTGTTGGTGGTGACGGATAGTCATGAACATGGTGATAGGGTAGTAATGTTGACAGTGGTAGTGATGGTGATGTAATAGTGTAGTGATAGGGTCGTGATGGTGATGCTACAATGGACTGGTTGTCGTGGCCTGCCCCACGAGAGTCCTACACAAAGGTGTTCAGCCACTCATGGCTGCCCTGAAGCTCACATATACTAAAGCTCTCTCCCTCAGTCATCCAGCTGATGGTTTCTGCACTAAGCACTGCCACTAAATACCGCATGTTTTATTTGCTTATATCTCTTGTTCAAGGCTCTGTATTACCCATGAATATAATACCGATACTACTGTTGCTGCTGCTGCTACTACAAATAATAATAATAATAATGTGTATGCCATTTTTTTGGTCTTCGAGGTGTTCTCGTATCACTGACAACTCTTAAATCTCACTGAAGCAAATTAATTATTAATCTTAACTCACAATGTAATATCAATCTTAAAATCTGACTTCAGTAAGAAACATTCAGTTTTAGTGAGACAATCAAAATTATGATAATAGGAAAAATCTGTATTAAATTTGGGGATGTTTGAAAGCGAACAAAAATGATTCCGAAATCAGCCACTTAGAGTATAATACCAGTTTCTAAATCAAGCTTCAGACAATAAGAATCCCTCAATAGAATTTCAACTGAGACAATCAAGCACATTATATAATATCAGACAGTCCGTGTAGTGATTTTGGTGCAGTTTCCCCTGATCGCTGTCATCTATTGCGCCAAGACATTTACCTTTTCCCTGAACACCTAATCTCACTGCAATGACATGTGTCATGATCTTTTTTATGAATTTCAGGTAGTCAACAATCAGATTGAGAGAGCTGCTATTATCGTAATAGCCCACAGAGTACCAGCACTATACAAGTGAGTGAGATGGTGAAGTAAGAGGGAGGGAGAGGATGAGATAAATGTATAGATAGGAAGAGAGAAGTGTATGTGTGGACTGTTTTCATTAAATCCTTACAGGAGCCTGAAGACGGTGATGTCTGCTGCAGGGTTCAGTAGCGGTCGCGTGGAGGTGTTTACGCCGGAGCCACAGCAGGAGCTAGAAGAGTTTGTGCAAGTGTTTGATCTGCCTCTCACCATCACACACCAGGAGAGCTACTACGTCGCTACTCTCATCTCCAAGCAGTTCATCTTCGCCATCAAGCACGTCCTTAACAAGTACAGCGACGCTGAGTTTGTCATCGTTCTCGAGGAGGATATCAGTGTCTCCCCAGACTTCTTTGTGTATGTACGGACTTGTGAATGTACGGAAACGAAGGACAAAATATTTTCTTCTTAGGAACTGAAGATTCTTTTTGGCTTGTAATGATTTTAACATATTCTCCTTGGCATATAATGAATACGAAAATACTAATTATTTTCGTATTTTATCGATGACTTGTATATTTTATTGCAATGAAAACATAACACTGTTCTATATGATCGGTCGACAGTAGAGGTCAAACGTGAGCTGCAAACACAACCACGAGTCTAATGCAATAAAACTATGTTGACAATTATACGCGCATTTTCCCAGGGTCTGCCTCAGCTAGCCTGCCAGTTTATTTGTGTAAATTCATCTTCTTTGGCCATCATTACAAATTCTGAACATATACATATCCAAACGCATTCCTATTAACGCTTTTTGGACCTAATTATTTGGCCTTTCCTGTATCCTTATGCTTATGCGGCACTGTTGACAAGATGGATATGAGGTGCACAATAAACTAGCCGCATCGGCAGCAAATCTATTTTTTTTTTTTTTGCACAGGTTCCTAAACAGATCGGCGGTGATCCTGCGTGAGGACCCGAGCTTGTTATGCGCCTCAGCCCACAACGATCTGTCGTACCCAGGCACCTCACACGACCCCCGAGTCGCTCTCAGAGCACATAGCTACACCAACTATGGCTGGATGGTAGTTATCATGATTTTAGTTAAAGTGATATAAAACTCGGTAAGAGAAAACTGTAAAACGTGCTAGTTTCAGAAGCTAGGTTCTAATGTCACTTGCCAAGTGCCAGTTCTATCTAGGTTAGGTGCTCGATTCAGCAATCAGGTGTTAGTTTAACCAATCAGATGTGGCTTGCAGGTGACTCGGGAGGTGGCTAAGGAGCTGGCGTCGGGAATGCCGGGGACAGAACTGGAATACGACTGGGACGTATACATCTATTTCTACCTGAGTCGAGGCAGAGAATGTATCATTCCTGAGGTGTGTAGTTCTTCGCTCAGATGTGTGACTACCTGTTTTTTTGTAGCTACGAGAACACAGTTATGTTCGTAGTCACCTCTCCTATACACACACACACACACACACACACACACACACACACACACACACACACACACACACACACACACACACACACACACACACACACACACACACACACTCCCTCCAGCATATGGGCGACTAGCAAACCTAAGAGTAGCATTCCGGTATTTCAGTAAGGAGTCATTCCGGGCCCCGCACACCGTGTACATGAGGCCCATATTGGAGTATGCAGCTCCTGTTTGGAACCAACACCTGGCCAAGCGCATCGGGAAACGAGAGAATTTGCAAAGGTTTGCAGCGAGACTAGTCCCGGAGCTAAGGGGCGTGTCCTGCGAGGAGAGGTGGAGGGAGGTCGACCTGACGACACTGCACTGGAGGACAGGGGGGATAGGGACAACATGATAACTGAAAGGATTTGACAAGGTGGATAAGAACAAGATGTTTCAGAGATGGGACACAGCAACAAGGGAAGTTGAAGACTCAGATGAGTCGCAGGGATGTTGGGAAGTATTTCTTCAGTCGTTTAGTTGTCAGGAAGTGGAATAGTCTGGAGAGTTGTGTGGTGGAGGCAGGTACCATACATAGCTTTAAGCAGAGGTATGATAAAGCTCGTGGAACAGGGAGAGAGTGGACCTAGTGGCGACCAGTGAAGAGGCAGGGCCAGGAGCTATGACTCGATCCCTGCAACCACAATTCAGTACTCACACACACACACACACACACACGTACTCATATACAACAGGCCTAGTGTCTAATCAACATGTGCCTAGGACAAAATGGTAACTAACACACACACACACACACACACACACACACACAACAGGCCTAGTGTCTAATCGACATGTGCCTAGGACAAAATGGTAACTAACACACACACACACACACACACACAACAGGCCTAGTGTTTAATCGACATGTGCCTAGGACAAAATGGTAACTAACACACACACACACACAAACAACACACACACACACATACACATACACACACACACACACACACACACACACACACACACACACACACACACACAACAGGCCTAGTGTCTAATCGACATGTGCCTAGGACAAAATGGTAAGTAACACACACACACATTCACCACAAACAATACACACACATGCATGCTCCCACACACACACACACACAACAGGCCTAGTGTTTAATCGACATGTGCCTAGGACAAAATGGTAACTAACACACACAACAGGCCTAGTGTTTAATCGACATGTGCCTAGGACAAAATGGTAACTAACACACACACACACACACACACACACACACACACACACACACACACACACACACAACACACGTGAAAGGATCGTTTTGGATTTCCTGCTCTATTTCTGCAACACTGCAGGCTCCTGATGATGTGATTGCAACATGAAAGGCTTAGAACTAGCTATCATTTAACTTCTCCTATGGTTATTTTGAATATATATATATATATATATATATATATATATATATATATATATATATATATATATATATATATATATATATATATATATATATATACATATATTTCTTTCTTTCAACACACCGGCCGTATCCCACCGAGGCGGGGTGACCCAAAAGAAAAAACGAAAGTTTCTCCTTTTACATTTAGTAATATATACAGGAGAAGGGGTTACTAGCCCCTTGCTCCCGGCATTTTAGTCGCCTCTTACAACACGCATGGCTTACGGAGGAAGAATTCTGTTCCACTTTCCCATGGAGGTAAGAGGAAATAAACAAGAACAAGAACTAGAAAGAAAATAGAAGAAAGCCCAAAGGGGCGTGTATATATATGCTTGTACATGTATGTGTAGTGTGACCTAAGTGTAAATAGAAGTAGCAAGACATACATGAAATCTTGCATGTTCATGAGACAGAAAAAAGAACACCAGCAATCCTACCATCAAGTAAAACAATTACAGGCTTTCGTTTTACACTCACTTGGCAGGACGGTAGTACCTCCCTGGGCGGTTGCTGTCTACCAACCTAATATATATATATATATATATATATATATATATATATATATATATATATATATATATATGTATATATATATATATATATATAATCATGGGGAAGTGGAACAGAATTCTTCCTCCGTAAGCCATGCGTGTTGTATGAGGCGACTAAAATGCCGGGAGCAAGGGGCTAGTAACCCCTTCTCCTGTATAAATTACTAAATTTAAGAAGAGAAACTTTCGTTTTTTCTTTTTGGGCCACCCTGCCTTGGTGGGATACGGCTGGTTTGTTAAAAAATATATAATCATTATCAGTATTACACATGAATGCAATAATAATAATAATAATAATAATAATAATAATAATAATAATAATAATAATAATAATAATAATATTTCTCTGGGTCTGAGTATGATCACTTGCGTGTCCTGCTTCAGGTGTCTCGCTCACACCACTTCGGTGATTCTGGTAGTCATATCTCTCAGTTCACTCAGAGACTCTACTTCACAGACAAGAACTATAACCTCGACCCCAGCGCCTTGGTTGAAAATATTGACAAGTGAGTAGCTGTTGCTTCTGAAGAACCACATTTTTAATATGGCTAATAACATTAGTATCGTATCTTACGTAAAAAAAAAAAAAGAAATCTTTTAAACGTTTTTTATTTTTGTGCCTTAGTCATACTTGTCAGCACCGGTGTATTTCCTGTTTGCTGTTTACCGGAGTTGTGGGAACACTGTGAGAGAAGACATCATAACGTTAGTGTTGCCAACAGCTTGCGTGAGGAGGAATACGAGGAGTACCTGACCTCCCTGCTGGCTGGTGCTCGCTTCATCAACTCAACACACCTCAACCCTTGTCATCACAGCTTCTACACCTTGTTCACCGTTCGTGATCACGACGTCCTAGTTATGTTTTTCCATGTCGAGGGAGACATAAATTACTACAGAACAAATAATGAATGGACAACACTAGCCTGGGTACGACCTCCAGTGTGTGTATGTAATATTACTTACGGTTCTGGCATCATATTTATGTATGAATATAAAGAAGAGGTTGTGGCTTAAGGTTGCCCGAAATGCTCTGCATAACCATGGGCTCTCTGCATGTATTCAAGTGTCACCCATTTGTGTAAATAATGTATCATGTGAAAATTGAAAATAAACTATAACTTTGACTTAGTCCATGAAAAAAAAAACTAGTGGTAAGTAGCTACTGGAATTCAGTACTACCAAATATAGTTATAAAATAGGATAATAATAATAATTTATACAAGTACATGATACAACTCATAAAGGCCATAGCTGACATCAGTGACATACTATACAGAAAGCCCCTTGTTATGCAGAGCATTTCGGACAACTTAGGTTAATTTTGTCCCCCAGGATGAGAGTCACACCAGTCGATTAACACCCAGGTACCTACTTACTGCTAGGTGAACTGGGACAGCAGATGTAAGGAATCACGCCCAAAGTTTTCACCCGTACCGGGATCGAACCAGGGAGACCAATGTGTGAGCTGAGTGCGCTACCAACCGAGCTACAGGACACCGAACTGCTTCACAGTTGCCGAATTTAAGATTAGCGTTCAGGAGACATGATCACGACGTAGAGAATACCAAGATAAAAGATTGCTAGAGAGGAGGGAAACAGAAAAGTAAGTAAGTTTATTCAGGTATACACAAATACAGTTACATAGATTATCATACATAGCAGCATATGTGTAGAGAACCTGGGATAACCCAAAAAAGTCAAAGTGACTTATTTCCATTAGGGTCCTTTTAATACCTTATTATATAAAACTAACAAAAAAGGCACAATACCGTGACTGGAACGATACACAAATAACCCGCACATAAAAGAGAGAAGCTTACTACGACGTGAATACCTTATTATACTATAAAGGAAATAATATTATTATACTATAAAGGAGATATACTAAGAATAAGGTAAACTGAGTTATTTATATTTACGTGTGTTAGCTAATAAAATAAACAAACGTTAAGCAATATAGGAGGGTTTATAACTAGGATAACCCAAAACAAAATGACACATGTCCCTCGGGGTCTCTTGTATCTCCTCAAGATGCGACTCACAACAGACGGCTAACTCCTAGATATCTATTTACTTCTAGGTAATCCACCCATATGCTGTTATGTATGATAATTATGTAAATGTATTAATGTGTACCTATACCTGAATAAACTTGCTTAATCAGGAATACAGCTCTCTAACTTTCTTAAAATATTTTAGTTTATCCATTTAATAGTACAACAGACAAGCACTATTTTCTTCAAGTGAACTGAAATAGAAAACTAAATTCTATGAAGGGATAACTACGTAATATTTTTTATTTTTTGACGCTATTGACAATAATAACAACAACAATAATCTTTATTTCTACAGAGTACATGATACAGACCTAGTTGACAATCCCCTGGTTATACAAAGCATTTCAAGCAACTAAAGTTAATCTTGTCGCCCAGGATGCGACCCACAACAGACGGCTAACCTCCGGGTACCTACCTGGTACCCTGTAGCCTGGTGGAAAAGGCTCTCGCTTCACACGGCGAGGGTCTGGGGTTGATTCCCAGCGAGCGTAGAAACATTGGGCGTGTTTCTTTACACCGCTTGTCTATGTTCCCCATCAGTAAAATAGGTACCTGGGTGTTAATCGACTGGTGTGGGTCGCATCCTGGGACAAAATTGACCTAATTTGCCTGAAATGCTCTGCATAACAAGGGGCTTTCTATATAGTAGTATGTCACTGATGTCAGCTAGGACTGTATACCTTGTACACGTACTTGTAGAAATAAAAAGTATTATTATTACTGATAGGTGAACAGGGACAGCAGGTGTATGGAAACATGCCCAACGTTTCACCCGTGCCGGATATCGACCCCGGACCCTTAATGTGTGGCCTGAGAATGATATCAATCAATGAGGGATATGTGTTCCATTACATAATCTAAGTATATACAGGAGCATATACAACACCTAGGGAATGGGAGGCAATCAAGTTCAAGTGAAGCAATGGGATGAGAGCCATTTCCCTGGATCAAAGCGTCAAGGAACTTCTTGAGGGGAATCCGAGGCAAGATATTAATAAAGATATTAAGTATTAGTAAATTTGCCACCATGTAAATAAGTATCAGCCCAACAACCATCCAGGGATGCACACTGCTACCGTCTTATCATATGAGTATGAAACAGAAGCCTGTTAAATGTTTTGCACTTTGGCAGTATTGTTGGTTATTTTTTTTTTTGTCTCGTGACATGTAAGATGACAGATAAACTTGACATTCACTATATATCTACTTTCATATGTATATCTTAATAGTGCTTATAACTGCAAAATTTCCTTTTCAATTTTCGAGGCCTGGTCTGAGGCCTGGCCGAGGGGGCCGTGATCTCCAGAACCATAAAAGATAACAGATACACATAGTGTAAAATAGATATTACCAGCACATTCGACCACCATGCTCACTCGCACCCATGTCTAAGATAACCTTTGTCATCTCATAAATCCTGGTGTTTCTCGTAGTACCAAGGAACGTTCTCCCTGGCGTCCTGAGGTCATCATGGTCTTTATCTTTCATAGTGCCTGGGAACTTTCGCTCTGGAATCCCGAGAAAGTCATCGTGGTCTTTATCGCCTGAGATACGGAGCGGCGCATCTCCTTCTGGTGGCTTATCCTGCTTCACCTTACAGGTAAATAATATAAATAAACCCACGGTATTCACGAACTCACTTGCCGTGAGTTCGATTCCCACCTATACCATGGTTTTTTTTTTTAAATCCCATTTTTACAATTTCGTGAGTCAGGTAAATAACATATTTCCTTGCACAAGAATATATTAATAATATTATTATTATCAAAAAAAAAATAAAAAAAATATCAAAAATATATAATAATAATAATAATAAAAATAATGGTTGCAGTCAGTACAAGCCAGCAG
Organism: Cherax quadricarinatus; assembly: GCF_038502225.1. Lineage (NCBI taxonomy): Eukaryota > Metazoa > Arthropoda > Malacostraca > Decapoda > Parastacidae > Cherax > Cherax quadricarinatus. The sequence goes on along the minus strand of NC_091324.1, from coordinate 29,078,491 downwards.
AAGTTGGAGTGTTTGTGGCGACGAGGGAGTTGCAGGAAGCGGCCTACCGTAAGGGAGACGGTCGCTTGAAGAAGGATCCCTATAATCTTCAGTCACTGCAACAGCGATACCTCAATCTCGTCACAGTCTGAGGCTACAACCTTCAACGGCTACAGCAGTGCTACCTCAGTCCCGTTTTAGCTGCCTAGAGATGTTAATTTAATCGTCAGAGAAAAAAGTTCTAAAATGAGTTTTTATCATAAGATGATCCGTTCAGTGGTAGTCACACTACGGCAGAGGTGCTGCCGTAGTGTGACTAAACCCGTAGGATTATACAGTGTCTGATGGGGAGATGAAAGGTATTCAGGCTCAATTCAGGGAACCGGAACACAGATCCAGTTCCTTAGATCAAGAGCCCCTCACCAGCGTCAAGAAACCTCTCTTGAGGGGCAAACAGGTGACATTGGGAGTAGCTGATGTCACTGGTGGACCACAGCAATGTCGACAGCTGGCTTACCGCAGCTTAGGTTAGGTAAGGTTCTTCAGGAAACAGGACGAGTGTTTCCTGACGTGAGTCTTAGACGATGACCCGCCGTTGGAGCTTCAGGTCATCTGACCGAGGCCTTCCGCTGGCTTACCGATCCATCCCCTTAAAAATTATGTTATTTAGTTCAAATATATCACCACAGCTCCCTGAGAAACCTCTTATAATGACGTCAGTTCTCTCGTCACTTTTAAATAGAACATGAGGTGAATATTCACAACTGCACTTACTGTATGAATAGTTAGTAAGAACACGTACACTAACAAACAAGACTAGCATGTATACACAAAATATCTGCACAGTGATAGATATTTAAGATATGTTTATTTGTTCATTGTATAAAGGAAAACATAATTTTCTTCTCAAGTTTCTTTAGATATCGATAAAATATAACTCAATCACAGTTATGAAGTCTTTAAATTATGAGACTTAGACTGATAGGTAGAGTTGTACTCACAAATAACCTGTACTTAGGAGAGGACCCTTGTGACAACGTTTCGATCCCTTTTGACTTACATGACACAAAACAATCTATCAGGTCTATTACAATCGTATACTCTACTCGGCTTAGCCTTTTTTGCTACTAACCAAAAGTCTTAAGTGTTATTCATATATGGTTAGGTTTAGTTCACTTTGGTTTAATTTATAAATGAAGATATTCCCCATTCTCTTGCTTAAATCCTCTCATTTATGCAGGGTAAACTGCAGCTGTTACTTGTGTACACAGCTACTGCATTAAAATAGGAAAGTCAGTGTATAGCATAATGTGGAGAGAATCAACAGTGTTGATCAATATAACGGATGCGCAATACTGCAACAGAACATGGGAGTACGATACATGCGCAGTACTGCAACAGAACATGGGAGTACGATACATGCGCAGTACTGCAACAGAACATGGGAGTACGATACATGCGCAGTACTGCAACAAAACATGGGAGTACGATACATGCGCAGTACTGCAACAGAACATGGGAGTACGATACATGCGCAATACTGCAACAGAACATGGGAGTACGATACATGCGCAGTACTGCAACAGAACATGGGAGTACGATACATGCGCAATACTGCAACAGAACATGGGAGTACGATACATGCGCAGTACTGCAACAGAACATGGGAGTACGATACATGCGCAGTACTGCAACAGAACATGGGAGTACGATACATGCGCAATACTGCAACAGAACATGGGAGTACGATACATGCGCAGTACTGCAACAGAACATGGAAGTACGATACATGCGCAGTACTGCAACAGAACATGGGAGTACGATACATGCGCAGTACTGCAACAGAACATGTGAGTACGATACATGCGCAATACTGCAACAGAACATGGGAGTACGATACATGCGCAATACTGCAACAGAACATGGGAGTACGATACATGCGCAGTACTGCAACAGAACATTGGAGTACGATACATGCGCAGTACTGCAACAGAACATGGGAGTAC
>NC_091324.1:28984006-29074006 GCF_038502225.1 Cherax quadricarinatus | reverse complement strand
TTTTATGAAGATAATTATGCAGAATTTAACCTAGGATAGCCTAATAAAGTCAAACCAAGTTGAATTATTATCCACTGGAAAGAGACACGGAGATTAGGGGGTGAAGAGGATCAGGAGTTGGGGAGGATAAATAAGGAAGTAAAGAAAAAGCGTAAGGAAGAACAGAAGAATAAAAACGAGGAGGAAGAGGAAAGACAAAAACAAAGTCAGATGAGAGGCGTCAAGGAATGTGAACAAGGTCTGTCGGAGGTTAGTGATCCTGGCTCAGTGGCACTTGACTCAGGTAAATAGAGGCAGTCAGCTAGTACAGCTTCCTGTCGACCAGCATGGCTGCCTGTCTACCAACACTGTTGCCTGACTGTCGCCCACAGTTTTGAACTACTGTCAACTTAATGGAGCTGTGATAAACAAGACCTAAGTCACCACTAAGACTGAGAAAGAGACGAAAGATTCCATAAAAGTATCCATATCAACAAGACACATCAACCGCTTCAAATTTCAGCAAACTTTCTGCTGAAGCTGAGAGTGATAAGCAGGCCTCAAACTTCTAATTTTAAAACGTTATTACATTCAAGAAAAACCAGCTGCCTTGGGTAACAAGATGGCTCCTGTGAGCGGTGCCGCTGATCCTGGCGAGAGCGAAGCACAGTAATAGCTGGTATGAAGATCACAATGATCCCGGAGTTTACCTGAAGTCGCATCCGGAGGTCATGGGCCCCCGCGGCCCTGTCCTAGACCAGGTCTCCTGGTTTCTGGCCTCATCAATCAAGCTGTTAGTATCTGCTGCCCGTAATCCAACGTGTGCACCAAAAGCTGGTTGATCAGAAACTGTTTTTATCTTGACAGGTATGGTACTACAAAAACAATTATAGCAGAACATGTATCTTTGTTGGACCACGTTTTGCTCACGAGTAAACTTGTTTGAGCCATGCCTTGAAAAAAACTCACTTGTTAGCGAAATATCAAATCTTGCACTGCTATGATGAGAGTTTCTGTACCACCAAACCAATCACTGTGTTACGGTGCTAGATACGTTGGTGTCTTGTTTTTCAGCACGAGGAGAGAGCTGAGTAGAAGTATAACCCGGGCAAGATGAATAAGTGTCAGGAACAACACAGAGTGTGCCACTGTGGCCCACCGGACGCCAGGGGCCCCAAGGGCCCGCCGCTACCCTCCCAACCGACCGCACATGTAAACATGCCCAACAGTCTGCACCACTTCCGCTCTCCTCCAATGAACGTAAGATAATCACACTACGGGTGGAGCTTACCTTACGTAAGTTTATTCAAGTATAGGTATGCATAAATACAGTTACATATGTGTGGATTACTTAAAATATCCCAAAAAATGGCAGACTTATTTCCACTGATGTCCTTTACCCCTCAACACACCATAACAACTAAAGAATCATTGCTGTATGCTTTAACTATCTCTAAACTGTTATAAAATGAAAACTATGAATTATTACAATATAACAGAACAGGCCAATTAGAAACTAAGAACTCCAATGGTATAAGTCATTCTGACCTTTTTGGCGGGTTATCCTAGGAAATCTACACATATGCTGTTATGTATGATAATTATCATACATAGCATAAATTATAATTTATGTTAACTGTATAAACATACTTGAATTATTAACCTCAATGGGTTAATAATTCTTCGTATGATATACCTGTGTTAGGGACTTTTTTTGTGGTCCTACAAGCTAAGGAAGATCAGGTCAAGTAATACTTGGAATCAGCTTGTCTGCAGCGGTCTGAAGGACGTGCCAAGTTATCGTACGTTTGTTACTGACGACCAAACGCATGAGATGAAAGAGCGAAGGCGCTACCTACCTGGAGGATGTTCCGGGGGTCAACGCCCCCGCGACCCAGTCCATGACCAGGCCTCCAGGTGGATCAGGACCCGATCAACCAAACTGTTACTGCTGGAAGCACGTAGTCCAACGTACGAACCACAGCCCGGCTAATCGGGTACTGATTTTAGGTGTCTGTCCAGCTCCCTCGTGAAGGCAGCCAGGGGTCTGCTGGTAATCCCTCATATCATTATGATTGGCAGTGAACCTGCTAGTTCCTATTATAATTGGCAGTGAACCTGCTAGTTCCTATTATGATTGGCAGTGAACCTGCTAGTTCCTATTATGATTGGCAGTGAACCTGCTAGTTCCTATTATGATTGGCAGTGAACCTGCTAGTTCCTATTATGATTGGCAGTGAACCTGCTAGTTCCTATTATGATTGGCAGTGAACCTGCTAGTTCCTATTATGACTGGCAGTGAACCTGCTACTTCCTATTATAATTGGCAGTGAACCTGCTAGTTCCTATTATGATTGGCAGTGAACCTGCTAGTTCCTATTATGATTGTCAGTGAACCTGCTACTTCCTATTATGATTGGCAGTGAACCTGCTACTTCCTATTATGATTGGCAGTGAACCTGCTACTTCCTATTATGATTGGCAGTGAACCTGCTAGTTCCTATTATGATTGGCAGTGAACCTGCTAGTTCCTATTATGATTGTCAGTGAACCTGCTACTTCCTATTATGATTGGCAGTGAACCTGCTACTTCCTATTATGATTGGCAGTGAACCTGCTACTTCCTATTATGATTGTCAGTGAACCTGCTACTTCCTATTATGATTGGCAGTGAACCTGCTACTTCCTATTATGATTGGCAGTGAACCTGCTACTTCCTATTATGATTGGCAGTGAACCTGCTACTTCCTATTATGATTGGCAGTGAACCTGCTACTTCCTATTATGATTGGCAGTGAACCTGCTAGTTCCTATTATGATTGGCAGTGAACCTGCTAGTTCCTATTATGATTGGCAGTGAACCAGCTAGTTCCTATTATGATCGGCAGTGAACCTGCTAGTTCCTATTATGATTGGCAGTGAACCAGCTAGTTCCTATTATGATCGGCAGTGAACCTGCTAGTTCCTATTATGATTGGCAGTGAACCTGCTAGTTCCTATTATGATTGTCAGTGAACCTGCTACTTCCTATTATGATTGGCAGTGAACCTGCTACTTCCTATTATGATTGGCAGTGAACCTGCTAGTTCCTATTATGATTGGCAGTGAACCTGCTACTTCCTATTATGATTGGCAGTGAACCTGCTACTTCCTATTATGATTGGCAGTGAACCTGCTAGTTCCTATTATGATTGGCAGTGAACCTGCTACTTCCTATTATGATTGTCAGTGAACCTGCTACTTCCTATTATGATTGGCAGTGAACCTGCTAGCTCCTATTTGACACCTACTTTTTTCACATTCATTCCCTTCGAAGGGGGGGGGTCTTGATGATGAAGAGTCCCTGATCCAGGAAATTGGAGCAATCCTCCACTTGCCTTGTGTCAAACCTAATTGCCAACCTCTGAATGACTCCTACGTGTTTACAGCTTCCTTATAAATATATTTTCAACAATAGTAGTCTTTAAATTCATTTCTCATTTCTGTTCTGAGAAGTATTTCAGACTTCTAGTTAGACAACCTCGGATTATATTATCCCAATCTCTTTATTATCATATTCTCTAAATTAAAGTAAGTTTGGCCAAACTCTTGACTTTACTCTGCTCAGCAATAACTTTAAACATCAATTTGTAAACTTACGTGAATCTATATATATCTAGTTGTCTGTCTATATAGCTATCTGTCTATCAAACTCTGTCTAGCTATACGTACATTTATCTGTTTTTTCTTATGCTCTTATTTTTCCTAGAAAGAGTTGTGCTGAGTGTGTAGTCCTTGTTACCAGTGTTAGAAACACTTATGCAGTGCTTCAACATCACCCTTATTATTACATAAACAAACCCACTGATAAAACACTTATCACTGTCTTCCCTTCTGGAAGAGCCAGAGTTTTCCTTATCTTGCTGGTGAGACACCACACATGTAACTTAACACAAAGCTGCGTACTGAATGCTGACTTGTATTATATATGTTCACGTTTCTTGTCTTTTCCTTTCCGTCTTTGCATTTCTTTGTCTTTGCCCGTTCCCTCCCTCCCTCCTCCTCCTCCTCCTCTCCTCTCTTTTATACGATCACAAGTATTAAGATACACTGTTCTCTCTAGGCTGGAATGCTGCTGTACATTAACATCTCCATTCAAAGCAGGTGAAATCGCAGATCTAGAGAGTGTACAGAGATCCTTTACTGCACGTATAAGTTCTGTCAAGCACCTTAACTACTGGGAACGCTTGGAAGCACTTGACTTGTACTCGTTGGAACGCAGGAGGGAGAGATATATCATAATCTACACTTGGAAAATCTTGGAAGGAATGGTCCCAAATTTGCACACAGAAATCACTCCCTACGAAAGTAAAAGACTGGGCAAGGCGATGCAAAATGCCCCCAATAAAAAGTAGGGGCGCCATTGGTACACTAAGAGAAAACACCATAAGTGTCCGGGGCCCAAAACTGTTCAACAGCCTCCCATCAAGCATTAGGGGAATTGCCAATAAACCCCTGGCTGCCTTCAAGAGAGAGCTGGACAGATACCTAAAGTCAGTGCCGGATCAGCCGGGCTGTGGCTCGTACGTTGGACTGCGTGCGGCCAGCAGTAACAGCCTAGTTGATCAGGCCCTGATCCATCGGGAGGCCTGGTCATGGACCGGGCCGCGGGGGCGTTGATCCCCGGAATAACCTCCAGGCCTACTGGCCCATGCGAGGCAGGTCACAGTCACAACCATCCTGGTATTGTATCCATCCAGTGTTACCCTGGAGTCACTGTACTTGTGGTCACTTCCTGGATATTACTTCTCTCATTTTTCCAGTGCATTCAGCTCAGTTGTGTAATAAGGAGTAACTCCGCCGCATAATGAAAATAAAGTGATAAAGGGCATAAAGATGTGGCATAACTTCTTACTCGTACTTCTTGCTATGACTCCAAGCAGTAACTTGCCTTAATTGTAAACACTTTAAACTGTTGCCTTGCCTTCGGTTTTCTGCAAAGGAGAATTCATGTCTTTTTAGCATACATTTCAGTTTAATTTTATATTATTGTGTATGTATATATACATGACATTTTTTTCCTCAGGATTAGGACAACGCATGTTAAACTGTATCTGGAACTTTTCTGATCACAACACTAACTTATCCGAATTAACTTGAAGCTTCCTGATATCTTACTCTAATTAGAATACGTATATACTGCCATAAAGACAGCTCTGGACAGTGTTTCTCCTCCTGTGAGTGAATTTGTCTTCATAAAGAGAGTATTGGGCAGTGTCATTCATACTGTTAATAAACATACCGCTATGGAAGCAACACTGGGCAATGCTACTAATTCTGTGAGTAGGGATATACCATTATATGTATTAATAATATCATATACCGACATTATGGGTATCAGTATATCGACAGGTATAACAGTGTTACTCCTCTTTTTGTTGTTATACCGTTCTGCCACATGCAGGTTTTCTAAATGAATCCTGGCCACCACCGTCTCTACTCCTGTTACTAGTTTAGTCGTCGTGGTGTTGGCCTTATGGCAGGGGCTCGGCAAGAGGTATGGCAGTGACTCAATACACGCTGACAATTGTATTATTAATAATACAATGGTTATTGCTTTTTGATGAGAAGACTATTTTGGTTGACATCTTTATTAAGACTGTGTCGAAAGACATCTTTGCAGCTAAAACGGCCTCGACTGATAGCTTCGGTGCTAAGCCTGTCTCGGCTGACATCTTTGCAGAAAATGCTTGAGAAGACGGTAGAGGCTACAAGAGGCAGCCGTGGAGTCAAGAGCCAGGCGTCCGGGTGGGCTGGTTAGTTGTCCTGGGTAGCCAGTGAGGGTCAGGCACACGAGGCTCCTATCACTTCCACCACCACTCTTCTTACTACCTGCTGACACTACCAGTTCTACCAACCTAACATCTCAAACTAACTTCCTCTCCAGGATTCGTACTAGCATATTCAAAATACAATACTCTTTACGTCCTAGATATATGAAATCATTCAGCCTTACTGTTTGCACAACTACTGAAACCTGTCAGTCATTAATCTCCGTCTTGATCTACACTTTGATCTTAGCTCAAGAGAGTCGAGAAGTGATTCTCCGTCTTGAGGGTCTACAATTTGCAAGTTTCTCTCAACATTCCTGCCAAAAATTTAAAACCAAAAGGTATCACTCCACATCTACAACATTTACTGAAGCAAGACACTTGTAGCTACTGTGGAGTTTAATGGAGTCAACTTATTCATGGTATGTTTCACGAGAATCAGCCGAAATACTTTTGTGCAGTTAACGTGAAGAAGACATTGTGAATTTAGCCATGTTTTATTGTGTTTTTCATTGAGGTTTCATATACCAGTTCCATTACAAGTTTGTAGATCACCTGAAAGTTCCTATTTCGTACTGCTTTTTTGAGTGATCAGCTGAAACTTACCATTTCAACCCTGATCGCCGAGACCCAATGAATCCAGCTTCATCAACAAAGTATCATGTAGACATAGGGCAACACAAATATAATGTGAAGTGTTTCTCAAGGAGATCTAAAGCAGTCAGCCGCCACCATGGCTGCTCCCTCAGAGATGTAAACAAACCAGGACCCTCAACGCTCGCCCTTCAGGGAAACAACTTCAGCGACCTGTTTATCCTGTGATATTCACTCTCTCTTGTGTATATCTGATGTTCCTCGATACACTTGTCTTACACACTGGAGTTGATATTCTTGGGAAAAATCAAACACGAATTCAAAAATTGAGCTTATAAGACGCTGGCAGTGACAAAACTGAGTGTTAAATTTTTATCTTTTATAATTTGTTACTGATTTTTATTTATATCTTTATATATTGTGAAGTTTTAAAGATCAGTTTTTATTATTTGGGTTTAGTTAATTTATTCTTGGTCCATGACAGCGTTGAGAAGTGCAAATTTAATAGTGATTTATTTTTTTTAATGTGATGTCGTGCGTTCGGCTTCATAGATTGTGAAATGAAACCAATGTTATGCAACTTGAAGTGAGAAACATGTACCACTGTATTTCTCATTAGGAAAACACACGTTTTCTTCTGAGTATTATTATTACAATCAAAACTAAGCGCTAAATCCACCAGGGTCTGTTCTGAGTAAACAACTCCAGTTAGCCGTGCGACTGAAGGAAGTTTGGTGATCGCCAGTTAGATTTAAGTTAGTTCCAAGGAGAAAGTGTAGATTATAACCTCGCGTAATCTGAGAATGGTGGAAGAGCTAGTGAGCAGGTCCAGCGTCCAGTGAGCGGAGATCAACAACCAAGCTCCCGTAGGTGAAACTGGGTGAGCCAGAAAGGAAGGTACCTGGGCGTCGTCAGGGGGATGATGGAAGAGAGGGGAGCAGAGTGTTGTGGTGGTGGTGGTCGCCCACACCTCCTACTCATGTTCTTACTCATGGCGTCTACACCCACTCACTCCTTGGTAAGATTTACTCATTAGTTTTCAAATATGGTTGGTATTGACGATTCAGTTTATGCTTATATTTCAATTTTCAAACTTCTACTTTTGTTATATTAAATATAATCTGGATTTTAAGACTAATTATTTTGCTTTCAAGGTTTACTCTTATTTGGGATTAATTTTAATTATTTTTAAAGTTTAATATATGTCCAGAATATAAACATTATTCTCTATTCTGTCTGTAATTGTTATTTTATTCTCTTATTGTAAATGTTATATTATGATCTGGCTTGAGAGAAGCCGGGTACAGGTACTAAAAAATAAAAGAAAAAATATTATATAATGCTTTATATATTCATGATAAAGTTGAAAAGTTAGCCAAAGAAAGTGACTTGAAGGAAAGTGTAGATGACAACCTTGATATATTTGTGTCTAGCATTAGGAACAGCATTAGCAGAGAAGCAAACAATCAAAGCGAATGCCATAGGACCACTGTAAGAGGCCTGAGTAGACCTATCACTCGCTATGATAACATGGACGTAGATAAGCATTTCTACGGAGCAACTTGCATTGTGAACAGACTGACTGATGTTGTAGAAGCCAGGCTTAGGCTTGGTTATAAGCACCTTTGGCAGTTTGGCAGACGCACAGATGAACATCAAAATAAACGCGATGTGGTCAGCCTTATGGTCATTTTCTTGAACACTATGATTGATTAATGGGGCTTAAAGCCTATCGACTACTCCTTCCTATCAGACAGAAATACTTTAATCCCTAAAACTGGGATTAAAGTACTCTCGACATATATACATATCTCTCTGGGTATATATCCTGTGAACACTGTGTTTCGCTGTCCACTTACTGAGGGGTATATAATATAATATACCATATTTAAAATATATCCTAAATTTGCTAGCAACAGATAAGACAACTGTAGATATAACTTCAGTTGTATTCCTGTTAACCCGTTTAAGGCCTAGTTCCTAGACCTTTTGTGTACCCAATGAAAATATAAGGACTCCAACGGTAATAAGTCGCTTTGTCCGACTTTTTTGGGTTATCCTAGGTAATTTACACTGTGTATGATAATTCTGATATGTACCACTACCTAAATAAACTTAACTTACTGATCAATTAAGGATCCCATACACACTTGTAGCAATTGCTCGTTTTCTGTATTACCATTTTTCATTGAAGAAAACTGTGTAATGAGTAACTAAAGTTTCTTTAAAACTCCCTCGGTTGAATATCGCCTGGCTAACATAAGATAAGATAAGATAAGATTTCGTTCGGATTTTTAACCCCGGAGGGTTAGCCACCCAGGATAACCCAAGAAAGTCAGTGCGTCATCGAGGACTGTCTAACTTATTTCCATTGGGGTCCTTAATCTTGTCCCCCAGGATGCGACCCACACCAGTCGACTAACACCCAGGTACCTATTTGCTGCTAGGTGAACAGGACAATCAGGTGTTTATTCTAGTATCAATTTGCACAATATTTATGAGGGCATGTTGATCACAGCATTAACTTGTGGTATGTTATATGGATTTAACCCAGGTTATCTTAAAAGATGAACAATTTAACCGGATTATTAACCCCTGATGGTGAGTAACCCAGAATAATCCAACAACGCCAGTAAGCTAAGTGAAGGAATTGTAATATAAGTAATGATTAATATTTGTAAAGAGATAATTAAGCTCATTTGGGTCTGGTAAAGATTCATTGCAACCCCTGTAATCCTGCTTTTTTTTTTTTTGCACTACCGCTCAGAGGATGAGCATTGGATGCCACACAGACGACACAACTAAAATAGACAATCAATTTTGCATATTTGCAATGCGACCCACAACAACTGACTAACTCCTAGGTATCTACTTACTGCTAGGGGCGTTGATCCCCGGAATAACCTCCAGGTAACCTCCAGGTAGGTAACAGGGAAAGCAGGTATTAGGAGACTTGCCCATACGTCTCGCTCTAGGTAGTAAGGTGACGATTTTATAGGAAGTATTAACCCAGAGGGATAGTAACCCTGGACAACTCAAGAAAACCAAGCAGTGTAACTCATTTCTTTCATGGGCTTTTGATAGCCTTTGCCAGTATGTGACACTCAACAGTTCGACTTACGCCCAGATACAGTACCTACTTATTACTGCTAGGTGTACAGTAACAGCAGGTGTAAGAAACCCTGCTCACTATTTCCACTCGTCCTGAGTCTAACCCCGGGTGCTTCAGTTTTAAAGTAAAGACGCTGCCACTTGAGCCACAAGCCATTGTTCACTCATAAGATAAATCACTGCCCAGTACTGCATTTATGACTATGTTCACTCGCAGGATGAGTGACACTGCCAAGTACTGCCTTGATGGCTACTGGCCACTCACTACTGACACGAAAGTTATTAAACGTTTGTTATTAAGAACATATTTATTGAAGCAGAGAGAGAGAGAGAGAGAGAGAGAGAGAGAGAGAGAGAGAGAGAGAGAGAGAGAGAGAGAGAGAGAGAGAGAGAGAGAGAGAGAGAGAGAGAGAGAGAGAGAGATTGAGAGAGAGATTGAGAGAGAGATTGAGAGAGAGAGAGAGAGAGAGAGAGAGAGAGAGAGAGAGAGAGAGAGAGAGAGAGAGAGAGAGAGTGAGAGAGAGAGAGAGAGAGTATGCTCCATTTTCTTGGTTTGCCTGCCCCCCCCCCCTCTCATCTGCGACTGCTTGACAGAGCAAGACGTCTCATCTCTCGCCTGGACCCATCCTGGATAGACCTGTCATTTCAGCAGAGCCTTCAACATAGGAGGGATGTGGGTGGCCTTACTGTTAAGTACAAGGCAAGTATTGTCAAAGTACCACACTTGGATCCACTTCGAGGACAGCGTGAAACAAGCTTTTATACCATAAGACGGGCAGAAAGCAGCAACTTCACTCTGGCTGTACCCTTCTCCAGAACATCACTCCATCTGAGATCATATATACCCAGGATGACTCGAGTATGGAACACATTCGTACAGCATAATGATGTCAACGAGATAAAGTCAGTTGATCAAATGAAAATGCTGGCCCACATATGGCTCCAATTTCATCCTGTTCCCTACTTGTATGTCTCACAACAATAAAAATGCTTTCAAATGAGCTGATGTAGGTAACAGCTCTTAGCTTGCCAATAAAGTTAGGAATCCTTAACCTGTAAATAGCTTGTCAATAAAACTAGGGACCCTAAACCTTTTCAAACCCTGTGTAAAAAAAAAAAAAAAAAAGAGAGAGAGAGAGAGAGAGAGAGAGAGAGAGAGAGAGAGAGAGAGAGAGAGAGAGAGAGAGAGAGAGAGAGAGAGAGAGAGAGAGAGAGAGAGAGAGAGAGAGAGGAGGAGGAGGAGGAGGAGGGGGAGACTCCAGGACACAGGATCATTGAGGGAAGTAATATATGGTAAAGACTCACTAAGACTACTTGCGGCAAGTCAGACGCAACAACTCACCAAGACACTGGCAGACCTGCGAGGCTTCACAGTACCGCCACTGGGGTTAGGTTACAATCACCTTGTCAACCCTCCACACACACACACACGCACACACACACACACACACACACACACACACACACACACACACACACACACACACACACACACACACACGTGAACGACATAACGGAAGGATAGACTCAGAAGTGTCCTTGTTTGCAGACGATGAAGTTAATGAGAAGAATCGAATCGGACGAGGATCAGGCAGGACTACAAAGAGATCTGGACAGGCTACAAGCCTGGTCCAGCAACTGGCTCCTTGAATTTAACCCTGCCAAATGCAAAGTCATGAAGATTGGGGAAGGGCAAAGAAGACCGCAGACACAATATAGTTTAGATGGCCAAAGACTGCAAACCTCACTAAAGGAAAAAGATCTGGGGGTGAGTATAACACCGAGCATATCTCCTGAGGCGCACATCAATCAGATAACTGCTGCAGCATACGGGCGCCTGGCAAACCTACGGATAGCGTTCCGATACCTCAGTAAGGATTCGTTTAAGACTCTGTACACCATCTACGTCAGGCCCATACTGGAGGGTATGCAGCACCAGTTTGGAATCCACACCTAGTCAAGCACGTCAAGAAATTAGAGAAAGTGCAAAGGTTTGCAACAAGACTAGTCCCAGAGCTACGGGGATTGTCCTATGAAGAAAGGTTGAGGGAAATCGGCCTGACGACACTGGAGGCCAGGAGGGTCAGGGGAGACATGATAACGACATATAAAATACTGCGCGGAATAGACGAGGTGGACAAAGACGGGATGTTCCAGAGATGGGACACAGACACAAGAGGTCACAATTGGAAGTTGAAGACTCAGATGAATCAAAGGGATGTTAGGAAGTATTTTTTCAGTCATAGAGTAGTCAGGCCGTGGAATAGCCTAGAAAGTGATGTGGTGGAGGCAGGAACCATACATAGTTTTAAGGCGAGATATGATAGAGCTCATGGGGCAGGGAGAGAGAGGACCTAGTAGCAATCAGCGAAGAGGCGGGGCCAGGAGCTGTGACTCGACCCCTGCAACCACAAATAGGTGAGTACAAATAGGTGAGTACACACACACACACAACACTAGATGAGATAAGATGGCTTCACCCTCGTATTTACTAAATATTATTGTAAGTTGACTTAAAATTTTCTTCTCCCATTTTCTCTGTCCGTCTTACTGTTTTTGGTATTGAATATATATCTGCTTCATTCCTACTCTTTTTATCTCTCTCCAGGTAGGTAGACTCCCCAAATTTTAATTACAGTATTAAATACACACACATGCCAGGAATCCTATATACCAATTTTCAAAACTTCAAGCAATGAGAATAAAATCCGATGTACTGATAAAAACTGCAATAACACCTTGTTATGGGCAATGTGGCTGCTGGAACTAAACACCAGTAAATGTAAAGTAATGAAAATAGAAGAATGAACAAAGAGACCAAATCAAACGCATCGTGGGAGAACGGAACAATTCTCAAAAGCCAAAAATGAGAAAGATCTAAGGGGGTTATTATCACTCTTATCACCAGAAACTCACATAAGCCAAGTAACATCGGCAGGATATGACAAACTCGTAAATATAAGAGACACTGAGGAATCTAAACAATGAATCATTAAAAACAAAATGTATAATATCTGGTAAATCAATCCTAGAGTTTGCAGGACCAGCATGGAGCCCACATCTATTAAAATATATAGAATATAAGTTGCAAAGGGCTGCAGCAAGATTGATGCTAGAGATGAGAATAACACTGCAAAGAAAAAATGCGTGAACTTGAACTTAAGACACTAAGAAAAGGAGAAAGAGATAAGACATGATCACGACATAGAAAGGTGAAGAGAAATAAAAAAAAAAGGTAGTACAAGGGGACACATTTGTAGGCTGAATTTCCAAATGGCACAGAGACGGTAGGTTTTTTTTTACAGAGTTATCTTAAAAAAGATGAAACATACTCGTGGAAGCTGAAATAAATAGTTATTTCAACATGAACTACTAGACCACGTTAGCCTGTTCATTGATAAGAGCCAGACACAAGACCTGAGTTCTCAACAACTTGATTTCAATTTGATAATTAATTAGACAAATGCACACACACACACACACACACACACACATAAGAGCTGTAAATCGACCCCTACAACCACATATGAGTACACAGACACACACACACAACTACTACACACACACAAGTGTGGCAGCTTGGTTCACAAATCAGAGGGAGGCGTGTGTCGGGTAATTTACGATAGATATAACTAGCACTAATGAAGTAACCTACTCACCATCACACATCTTCTCTATGACCTGCCATCACTACTCTATAACTGATGTTCCTCTCTTACTGCAGGTGTTAATGATCCTGTGTGTCTTACTGTAGGTGTTGATCTTCCTGTGTGCCTTATTGTAGATGTTAATAATGTCTCTCTGTGTCTTATTGCAGGTGTTAATGATATTCCTGAATATTTATAGGTGGTGTAAATCTAAGAAAATAATGTGTCATTGTCAATACTGTGTTTTACATGACTCACGAAATCATAATGACACGACTGCAAAAAAAACATACCACGGGGTTAGAACCCGCGATCAGAGAGTCTCTGATCGCGCGCTCTAACCTCGCCCGTGGTATGGTTTTTTTTAATACTTTGTTTTGTTCCAACCAGGTTGAATAATAAATATTTTATTCCCTCATTCCACAGTAAGATCCACCGTAGCTTCAACACTATAAATAGTTGTGTTGATGGAGGCGTTCGCTTTAAAAGCGAGAGAATTCAGGTTCGAATTGTAGCTACCTAGGAGTTAGTTGGCTGTTGTGGTCACATCCCAGGGTAGAGAACCTGTCGACCTCAACGAAAATAAACAATAGTGCTTAAATTTCTTGGGTTTCCCTAGGTTATATCTGCTGTGTACAGCAGACGCACACAGCACGAGCCTTCACTCTGAGATTTATACACACCAGACGCACACAACAGGAGCCTTCACTCTGAGATTTATACACAGCAGACGCACACAACAGGAGCCTTCACTCTGAGATTTATACACAGCAGACGCACACAACAGGAGCCTTCACTCTGAGATTTATACACAGCAGACGCACACAACAGGAGCCTTCACTCTGAGATTTATACACAGCAGACGCACATAGCAAGAGCCTTCACTCTGAGATTTATACACAGCAGACGCACACAACAGGAGCCTTCACTCTGAGATTTATACACACCAGACGCACACAGCACGAGCCTTCACTCTGAGATTTATACACACCAGACGCACACAGCACGAGCCTTCACTCTGAGATTTATACACACCAGACGCACACAGCACGAGCCTTCACTCTGAGATTTATACACAGCAGACGCACACAACAGGAGCCTTCACTCTGAGATTTATACACAGCAGACGCACATAGCAAGAGCCTTCACTCTGAGATTTATACACAGCAGACGCACACAACAGGAGCCTTCACTCTGAGATTTATACACAGCAGACGCACATAGCAAGAGCCTTCACTCTGAGATTTATACACAGCAGACGCACACAACAGGAGCCTTCACTCTGAGATTTATACACACCAGACGCACACAACAGGAGCCTTCACTCTGAGATTTATACACAGCAGACGCACATGGCAAGAGCGTTCACTCTTGAGATTTATACACAGCAGACGCACACAGCACGAACCTTCACTCTGAGATTTATACACAGCAGACGCACATGGCATGAGCCTTCACTCTTGAGATTTATACACAGCAGACGCACACAGCACGAGCCTTCACTCTGAGATTTATACACAGCAGACGCACATGGCAAGAGCCTTCACTCTTGAGATTTATACACAGCAGACGCACATAGCAAGAGCCTTCACTCTTGAGATTTATACACAGCAGATGCACATAGCACGAACCTTCATCTACACTTGGAAAATCTTGGAAGGAATGGTCCCAAATCTGCACACAGAAATCACTCCCTACGAAAGTAAAAGACTGGGCAGGCGATGCAAAATGCCGCCAATAAAAAGTAGGGGCGCCATTGGTACACTAAGAGAAAACACCATAAGTGTCCGGGGCCCAAAACTGTTCAACAGCCTCCCATCAAGCATTAGGGGAATTGCCAATAAACCCCTGGCTGCCTTCAAGAGAGAGCTGGACAGATACCTAAAGTCAGTGCCGGATCAGCCGGGCTGTGCCTCGTACGTTGGACTGCGTGCGGCCAGCAGTAACAGCCTAGTTGATCAGGCCCTGATCCATCGGGAGGCCTGGTCATGGACCGGGCCGCGGGGGCGTTGATCCCCGGAATAACCTCCAGGTAACCTCCAGGTACCTACCTGGAGTCTACCTGGAGGGAATTCCGGGGATCAACGTCCCCGCGGCCCGGTCCACGACCAGGCCTCCCGGTGGATCAGGGCCTGATCAACGAGGCTGTTACTGCTGGCCGCACGTAATCCAACGTACGAACCACAGCCCGGCTGATCCGGCACCGTCTTTAGGTATCTGTCCAGCTCCCTCTTGAAGACAACCAGAGGTCTTCCCGTAATGCCCCTTATTGCTGGTGGGAGGCTGCTGAACAGTCTTGGGCCCCGGACACTTACTGTGTTTTCTCTTAGTGTACCAGTGACGCCCCTACTTTTCACTGGGGGTATGTTGCATTGCCTGCCAAGTCTTTTGCTTTCGTATGGAGTGATTGCTGTGTGCATATTAAGGACCAGTCCCTCCAGAATCTTCCAGGTGTAGATTATGATATATCTCTCTCGCCTGCGCTCTAGTGAGTACAAGTCAAGTGCTTTCAGGCGCTCCCAGTAGTTAAGGTGCTTGATGGAACTTATACATGCAGTAAAGGTTCTCTGTACATTCTCTAACTCTGCATTTTCACCTGCCCTGAATGGGGATGTTAATGTACAGCAGTATTCCAGCCTAGAAAGAATAAGTAATTTAAAAAGGATCATCATTGCCTTAGCATCTCTTGTCTTGAATGTTCTCATTATCCATCCTATCAGTTTCCTAGCAGATGTGATAGTGGCATTGTTGTGATCCTTGAAGGTGAGATCCTCTGACATTACCACTCCCAGGTCTCTCACATTACTTTTCCTCTCTATTGTGTGATTGGAGTTTGTAGTATACTCAGTTCTAGTTATTATTTCCTCCAGTTTTCCATAACGGAGTAGTTGGAATTTGTCTTCATTGAACATCATATTGTTCTCTGTTGCCCAATGGAAAACTTGGTTTATATCTTCTTGGAGGTTAACAGTGTCCTCAATGGATGACACTCTCATGCAGATCCTAGTATCGTCTGCAAAAGATGATACAGCGCTGTGGTTTACATCTCTGTCTATGTCTGATATGAGAATAAGGAACAGGATAGGTGCGAGTACTGTGCCTTGTGGGACAGAGCTCTTCACTATGGCAGCATCTGATTTAACTCTGTTTACCACTACTCTTTGTGTGCGACTGGTTAGAAAGTTGAAGATCCATCTGCCTACTTGGCCGGTTATCCCTTTAGCACGTATTTTGTGTGCTATTACACCATGGTCGCACTTGTCAAAGGCTTTTGCAAAGTCTGTGTGGATGACAGCCAATAAACTTACGCTTAACACTGACAAAACTTACTATATTATGTTTGGTAGCAGAGCAGGAGATGCACAAATTAACATTAAGATTGACAACACTCTAATTACCAGAAATAATGGGGGAAAATTCCTAGGCTTATACCTTGACAACAACCTGAATTTCAGCACCCATATCCAGCATATAGCCAAAAAAGTATCCAAAACGGTTGGGATCCTCTCCAAGATACGATACTACGTGCCGCAAAATGCCCTTCTGACACTATACCACTCGCTTACTTATCCATACCTCACCTATGCTATTTGTGCTTGGGGATCAACTTCAGCAACACACCTAAAGCCAATAATAACCCAACAAAAAGCTGCAGTAAGAATAATCACTAAATCCCATCCCTGGCAGCACACCCCCCCACTCTTCAAAGATCTAAACTTACTCCCAGTTCAGTACATCCACACTTACTACTGTGCAATCTATATCTACAGGGCCTTAAACTCTAATATCAACCTTGACCTTAAACGCTTTCTTGATAGTTGTGACAGAACCCACAGGCATAACACCAGAAACAAACATCTCTACGACATTCCCCGTGTCCGACTAAACCTTTACAAAAATTCAATGTATGTCAAAGGCCCTAAAATCTGGAATACCCTACCTGAGAACTCTAGAACTGCAGACACATTCATCACCTTCAAAACTACCATTAGAAAACATCTTATCTCCCTGATACACCCCGTCAACTAACTACACGAATACCACCTGGTGGTTCACACTTACACTCGCTCACTCTTTTGACCATAAACAGAAATATTAATCTCAGTCTTAAAATAATGAATCCTGTGATACTCCAATACTGAAACTATATACTGTGCCAAAACAAAAGCATTCACATTGCTAAACTCACAAACTAGTATTTAGTCACTTAGCCATAATACCAACTTACCTCATAATTTGTAATATTTTACAATTAAGAATAAAACTAAGTATGCCCGAAATGCCTAGCCATGCTAAGCGTTCTAGTGGTACACTCTGTAATTACAATTTTACTACATGTAAACCAAACAATAACCAAATTTCTGTAAACTCAGCATTGTAATCCTTATAGAGAATAAACTTTGAATATATTGAATCCTGTCTGAGTAAGGGCCCGATACTAGATGTGGTATTTGCCTTGTTTTTGGCATATGAAAAGAAATATTTTGAATTTCTTTCAATTTCACTAATAGCTTTAAGCTCCTCCTGCCTCTCCTGGTTCCTGTAAGAGTCATTTAGCTTAAGTTCGATAGTTTCCACTTCCCTGGTCAGCGCCTCCTTTCGTGTATCAGATATTCTAGCACTCCTGAGGAGCTCAGTGACCATCCCCGCTGGTTGGGGTGTCGGAGGGGGAGGGTGGCGAGAGGATTTGGTGGTGGTTTATCCTTTTCCACTATCCAGTCACTGCATGTTCACTGTTTCCCTGCACACCAATCAACTATCTCTTATTTTATTATTTCTACTATGGTTTAATACTTATCCAGTTTGTATCCCCACGTCTCCACTTTGCTTGGTTTGGTGATAAGTGGGTCCGTGGTATGGGTGCCAGCAGGGGGGGAACAACCCCCGCTGGTTGGGGTACGAAGGGGCGGGGGGAGAGGTGGGGGGATCACTCTTGAGAGTTACAGATTTATACACAGCAGACGCACATAGCACGAGCCTTCACTCTTGAGATTTATAGATTTATACACAACAGACGCACACAGCACGAACCTTCACTCTTGAGATTTATACACAGCAGACGCACACAGCACGAACCTTCACTCTTGAGATTTATACACAGCAGACGCACACAACACGAGCCTTCACTCTTGAGATTTATACACAGCAGACGCACACAGCATGAGCCTTCACTCTTGAGATTTATACACAGCAGACGCACACAGCATGAGCCTTCACTCTTGAGATTTACACTTCATGCTCACTCGAATATTTACTTAACCCTCCTCACAAGACAAGCTGCTCCACTTACAGATACGATCTATAATGTCAATTCTGTCTAGACCGTTTTATAACCAGCGTCCGCATACACGGATCGCTCTGATAATCACCGGCTTAATATGATGTAAGATAAACATTCAAAGTTGAACCCGCCTTTCAAGCAGCCAGTTTTGTTGCACTAAAAAAACATCACGATAATTACTCTCAGATATATGGTGAATATATGGTAATGGTAATTACCATTATCGGAGCCGTCACTCGTGGGAAGGACGTCATATCCTCCTGCCTTAATTAATAATATATTTCTACAAGTACATATACAAGGTATACAGACCTATCTGACATTAATGACATACTACTATACAGAAAGTCGCTTGTTATGCTGAGCATTTCGGGCAAATTAGGTATAATGACACCGGTATAATGACACGCCCAATGTTTCTACCCTAGCTGGGAATCGAACCCAGACAACTCACCGTGTGAAGCGAGAGCTTTAGCCACCAGGCCACGGGGCATAGTAAGGTGAAGACCATGAACCAAAATAATAAAAGCCACAGAAACTCAAACGATCACAGTATATCCCAAGATGAAGATTGAGACACTTATGCAGCATATGGGAATCTTTATTCAGGAAACGTTTCGCCACACAGTGGCTTCATCAGTCCAATACAAAGAGGAAGGAGTAAGGAGAGGAGGAGAATGAGGTGATCAGTCCCTCAACCTGGAGTCGATGTGTTCAGTCCATAAATCTTGTAGAATGTACAGCATAGGGCCGTAGACGCGGCTTATATACTGTAGTGAGGTGAGGTGAAGCAGGCGGAGGCGGGGTCATAGTGGCACCATCCACTAGTCGAAGTAGGTCTTCGTCCAAAGGTTGAACAAGTACATTCTACAAGATTGATGGACTGAACACATCGACTCCAGGTTGAGGGACTGATCACCTCATTCTCCTCCTCTCCTTACACCTTCCTCTTTGTATTGGACTGATGAAGCCACTGTGTGGCGAAACGTTTCCTGAATAAAGATTCCCATATGCTGCATAAGTGTCTCAATCTTCAACTTGTCGGTTTTTCAAACCATTCATCACATATCCCAAGATATTAAGCTGAAGGCTCTCATATGCCACAGCCAATTAGCTTCAACTCAGTCTATGATATAAACATCACAGAGACCCAGATCTATAACATCAGAAGTGTCACTAATGCCTCCAGATCCAAGATAATACAGCTTAGGAGAACAGAGTTACCATCATACAATACAGCCGGTGTGTGTATGTGTCTTGCAGAGTGCAATGCGTGGAGGCGCGGGGACTACTGATGGACTGCTGGAGCTGAGTCAGGCAGTGACACAACTAACGCAGAGGTTCGCTACGCTGGAGGTCAGCCTCGAGTCCCGCCTTGTACGTCTTGCTGACACTGCCACCAAAGGGGTCAGTAGCTACACATTCGTACACTAATCATGCTGATCCTGCCATATATGGGGGTCAATACAATTTACGATTCCGTTGTAAAATAAGGAGACTCGTAGAATCTTGGTCAAAAATTCCGTTAGTGCGTGTTGGAAGCTGAAGTGTCCCTGAGCTGGTTTTCCACGTCCCAAAACCCATTCCACCATTTTGAAGGTCTTGAGGATGTAACAGGATTTTTGTTCAAGCCTAGTTGCTTGGTAGCCCTGTCAAGGAAAATGTTGTGTCGTGATGACAGTGATAGGCTCTTAAGCTATAGATTTTTATCTCAAAAAGTCACCTCACTTGTGCTTATATACTTCCTGAAATATTTTCCTTTTATAAAATCTATAAGCTTTGCATATCCTCACAATATCCATAAATTTAAATCACTACCATCACTCACTAACCTTGAGCATTAGTTCAATTGTTAATGTTGAATAAGGTCGATAAATTAGTTAATCTATTAGAACTAAGCCAGGTCATTAAGATTGCATGTGGGTCATTACGACTGCAGGTGAATCATTACGACTGCATGTGGATCATTACGACTGCATGTGGGTCATTACGACTGCAGGTGAGTCATTACGACTGCATGTGAGTCAGTACGACTGCAGGTGGGTCATTACGAATGCAGGTGTCTCATTACGACTGCATGTGAATCAGTACGACTGCAGGTGGGTCATTACGAATGCAGGTGTCTCATTACGACTGCATGTGAGTCAGTACGACTGCATGTGGGTCATTACGACTGCATGTTATTTGATCACTAACATCAAGAATACTTTATTTAATACGCAAAAAAGATTAATATAAAGTCAGTTTACGCACACAGATACCCTTTCAGTAAAACTCTCAGATGAGCCTGGCCCACAGCCGGGCTACGTGAGTAATAAGACTTTCAAAACTCATCAGAGGTTTATCAAAGGTAAGGTTTATGCATTAAGAGCTGCACCTCTCAGCTTGTTAGGTTAAAACACTCTCAATGCATATACTATACATCAAGAGATATATTTATTCAAGCTCAGTGTTATTCTTTGCTATGTGTCATCAAGTTTCCGTGAGTGGGCAAACTTGTTAAAATATACCGTGTATTATTTCCTCAATTAAACTCTGGCGAGGACAAACTCACTAACACTGACGTGAATTTACAGGAGATGCTGATCGAGACACTGTCCTCACGGCTCAGTAAAGTAGACTCCCTGGTGGAGAAGGTGGAAGCTCTCGACTCTCGCCTCACACTGGAGACCACCTCCCTCAAGTCCACCATCAGGAACACCAACAGGGACCTCCAGGTACCTTAGAAGGATCCATGTAACTTAACTCATTTACAGGTTAAAAGCTGTTATCCTACATCAACTCATAATTGATTTAACACAAATATTAATATACATGTGAATCGACCCCTGCAACCACATATAGGTGAGTACGCACATACACACATTATAGCATTATCTGATTAAGAGACAAAAATGCAGTTATATCGAACCTTTACTGACGGCGTCTCGCCCACCTACCCAGTGAGCATTTCTCTTTACCATGGTATCGATATCTCGCCACATCTTATCCATAGCATTATCAACCACCACCAGGGTGTGGCTACACAGCTGGAGCTAATGGACTCCCGGGGCAAGTCTGATGATACGTCGAGGCACGACATGTCCAGACAAGACACGTCAGGACACGATGCGTCTAGGCACGACACGTCTAGGCACGACACCAGGTCCAGCTTGAGTATAAGAGCCTTTGATGCAGACAACATCTCTGCAACGGTACTCTAAACTTTAGTGTTCCTTTTATAATGCATGTTTTATTCGTTACGAATATACCCATTGAAATATTATAAAACAATCTTTCCAAAAAAATAATGGGAAAAATTAAAGAAAATACTTAACCATCTTCAGAGAGAAGCCTGGTTAGGCTAGGCTAGGCTCTTCTCACACTGAACCATTCAGACTCGTGTATTTTCTACCCTTTTTTCCCTTCAATGACTCTACTTGTAAAGTAAAAGGACAGAAGTGCAACTAATGTGACATATTGGGACAACGTTTCGCTCCCCAGGAGCTTTGTCAAGTTTGACAAAGCTCCTGGAGAGCGAAACGTTGCCACAATAAAATGTCACATTAGTTGAACTTATGTCCTTTTACTTTACATATTGTCGGTAATTCTACCAACATTATTACTCTACTTGCCAGTTTGTTCCGTTTGTCAATAACTTTATTGCCAGACCAGTACTTTCATATTTACTTTCTAAATCAGAACTGGTCTATCTGGAGTTCACTGTCACGGGTTCTGTTTTGGTTAAGTTATCTTAATTTCTTTATTAATTTTATTCCTATTTTCCACTTGTATGTTTACATGTACTTGTTATTTTATTGAAGAAATGTTAAGCCACGCACGTCCTCTCTTTCAAGACTGAAGGAGCCATTCGTGGAGAATCGTTTTCTCAGTAAAATATGCTAATAGTGTCTCCTTTTCACACTTGTTGGTATTTTATACCATATCTTACCCGTATTCATAATGTGTATCCCGGAACACATTTGTTCGTAGTTACTTCTAGCGTAGTTAAAGTTCCAGAATGATAACTGGCCTCATAATTACGTCTAACCCAGATGATGCACCATAACCTGCTAGTATTTTTCACCAATACAGGCGAAGCAGCATAAATACCTGAAATGTCATAACTTTTCCTTTATTATTATCTTGTCTTGCAGATAGTCGAGTGTACAATATACGTAACTAGCCGTCTAACTTTCACTGTGACGAAATATGAAGCATTGTGAAACTACTTGACATATAAGATCGCTTTTGGGCATCACGAACAAGATGACAACAAAAACTGAACTACTTTTTTGTTCTTCCATTTGGTGGTGTGTTGTGACTGGTGGTGCGTCGGGGCTGGTGATGCGTCGTGGCTGGTGGTGCGTCGTGTCTGGTGGTTCGTCGTGGCTGGTGGTGCGTCGTGGCTGGTGATACATCATGTGTCTTCGTTGGTTGTCACTGATTGTGTAGATAACGAGAAGTATCGGCGAGTATGTAGAACTCACTCTACCTCGCCTGCTGAACCAGGCTCTAAACACACTACACGACACACTCTACAAGAAGATCAGCAAAGTGAGTGTGTGTGTGTGTGTGCGTGTAAGGGAGTGCTTACTACCTCGGGGAGCACAAGGTTTATAGCTACCATTGTAACAGATCTAACTTAATACAAGTATATACTTAACGATAGTACCTGGCAGTTATTTCAACTCATGTAAATATTACCAAACCAGTGCTCTGCTATATTCTTAGTAAATTCATATTTATCTAGCTCATATGTATTGTTGCAAATTCTGTCTTGGTTAGATAATGACAGCACTTCAATTTTCTCTTTATTTATGGTTTCCATTTGTATCCGTCGCTCATATGTCCCTCTTATTCTCGGGATAACTAGAGCTAAAGTCCATGGTTTTTAATCTATTAATCTCCGTCATTGAGCAGAGTGTTGGAGAGCTGCAGGACGAGGTGAGAGAGACGCGGGAGGAACTGGAGGACCTGAGCCTGCAGGCGCTGACGGCGGAGGCAGAGACCAGGGAGGTTATGCAGAAGGAAGGCAAGATCACTAATGACGCCGTTAGGGACATCAAGAATAAGATACAGTTGGTGCATCAGGACCTCTCACTCAAGATTACGTACGTCCGGAGTCTACTTACTCCATTACCCGCTCTTGTCCTCTCCAGTACCTTTGAGAAAATGACCACTCTCTTCCTGACAGACTTACCCCTCAAGGAAGGTTCCTTGATGTTGGTGAGGGGTTCTTGATTTAGGGAATTGGATCTGTGCTCCAGTTCCCCGAATTAAGCCTGAATGCCTTCCACATCCCCCCCCAGGCGCTGTATAATCCTCCGGGTTTAGCGCTTCCCCCTTGATTATAATAATAATAATCTGACAGACTTAAAGAGTACAGAAAAGTGTTAGATTTGTCGACATTAATAATGTCCTTCCAGCCTTCACAGACGCCGTCATGTTGAAGCATCCTTAACTTGACTCACGAAATCGTAATAACACGATTGCAAACAAACCATACCGCGGATTCAAACCCCACCCGTGGTATGGTTTGAAGCATCCTCTATACACTTTGTCTCTGTAAATGCCTTTTTTACTCATTACACTAGCGACTTCACCTGATCTTTATATTCTCCTCACCTTACCTCTGCTCCTTTCCTATATTTTCTTTGTCTTTCCTTTCTTCTACCTAAGTGAGTTTTTCCCCCTGTGTTTTTGTCCCTCGTGGGCCATAAGCTCTCCTGCAGTGCTCCTATTTTCCTTTTCTCTTGTTCTTAGACTACCTGCACTACTACTACTATTGCTTTGTTAACACTCCACTCTCTAACTCTTGTGTCACTACCATTAGTCCTCTCTTATTGCCACCTATGCGACTGCTGCACTACTACTACTACCACCAATACTAACACTATCACTACTTCTACAATTATACTACTACCTCCTTTCGTTCTACTACTCCCGGGTCCGCCCCCCCCCCTCTCGTATATATACCGACTCCCTTTCCTTTGCGCTTATGTGTGGCTAGTTAATGGTCTAAGTTTCAGTCTCCTATATGCGGGTTATTTGTGTATTAACATAATGCTTGATGAGCAAGCCATGTCTGAAAATTCGTCTGTAGACCGAGTTTGCAGAAAGGCCAGTAGTTTTCAAGGCCCATAATTTGTAAATTGAACTTTTCTTTCTAAAACGTAATTGTTTTACACGCTGGAGGCTGACTAGTCTTTCCGGGGACTGAGCTGATCTTCCAGACAGGAGTTGCGAGTGTCACCACCCAGCCACAGCAGCCGTAGGGTACTGTGAATTGAACTATGTAAAATAATGTGTGAGAGAGTAATGTTTGTGTGTGCAGGTCTGTGCCATCACTGCAGCAGATGAACCACACGCTGGTACAGAGCATCGCCAGCGCCACCGCCGGACTCAACCTCACTCTATTGGAGGCTGCCCGCAGGAGGGGTAAGCCACCTCATGTTCCTTCCTCTGCAGTTATTATAATCTTATCGAAGTGCTAAACCCGTAAAGAACATACAACGCCTGGGTGATGGTAGTAATCAGATTTGATCCAAGGAACGGAAGTCTAGTCTAAATTTCATAACATTTATATGCCACACGTTCGTGTTTAATAATATTTCAGTTCTGAAATGTTCCCAGATATATATAAGATTTCTATGGAGGTGAGAGAGATAATTTTAAAGTTTATCATTCATATTTTATTTTTGTATCAAAGTATTATTCTTGAGGTAGATATCAAGAATAAGTTAGCATTGCATTCTTCTAAAAATACCTGATAAAACCAAAATAAAATTTCTCATAAGGACACTTCAGTGTGACACTTATATCACAGTTTTGCAGCGCCATGCTACGCAAGTCACTTCTACAATGTCTTGTAAATATACTTATATACATTCATGAGGCACAAACGCACACACACACAAGGAAAATATCGGAAAAGTTATCTATATTTAAGCCTACCACTGATGCTGCCTTCAGTCTGCTAAAAAAAAAAAAAAACTTCTAATTCTCTATTGTGTGTGTGTGTGTGTGTGTGTGTGTGTGTGTGTGTGTGTGTGTGTGCGCGCGCTAGTGGCAAGTGCTTATTATATTTTATTCTTTGGGTATATATCATACCAATAATTTATACCAGCATACACACACGCGCACATGAAGGCTTTAGATTATTTATTATTTTTATTATTATCACACTGGCCGATTCCCACCAAGGCAGGGTGGCCCGAAAAAGAAAAACTTTCACCATCATTCACTCCATCACTGTCTTGCCAGAAGGGTGCTTTACACTACAGTTTTTAAACTGCAACATTAACACCCCTCCTTCAGAGTGCAGGCACTGTACTTCCCATCTCCAGGACTCAAGTCCGGCCTGCCGGTTTCCCTGAATCCCTTCATAAATGTTACTTCAGGGAAACCGGCAGGCCGGACTTGAGTCCTGGAGATGGGAAGTACAGTGCCTGCACTCTGAAGGAGGGGTGTTAATGTTGCAGTTTAAAAACTGTAGTGTAAAGCACCCTTCTGGCAAGACAGTGATGGAGTGAATGATGGTGAAAGTTTTTCTTTTTCGGGCCACCCTGCCTTGGTGGGAATCGGCCAGTGTGATAATAATAAAAATAATAAATAATCTAAAGCCTTCATGTGCGCGTAATAATAATAATAATTAAAAAAACATATTTAAACGATAAACGTGTAAAGGTTAGATTATTTATAAATTCAGTCACTGACAAGTGCACTGATCTTGTCACTCTCGAAAATATACATAAGCGAAAGTCGAGTGTGCAATAATGAGTGTCCATCACAGGAGTCGCTGCCAGTGTGTTTGGTCTGCCTCACCCGCTCCACTGCCCAGACCCGACCACCGTCGCTGATCTGCTGGAGGTCAGTACTTCTGATGGTATTCTGTCAGTCACAACCTCGTGGTCATCCTCTATGTGTGTTTCTTTTTTTAATGTGGTTTAAAACTTAGCTCCGGTAGGCCAGCAGTTGTTTTATCCATTTATTTAGCGGATCATCTAGAAAAAGTCATGTTTTCTTCCAATCAAAACACCACTGCCTGTTTTCTGCCAATCAAAACACCACTGCCTGTTTTCTGCCAATCAAAACACCACTGCCTGTTTTCTGCCAATCAAAACATCACTGCCTGTTTTCTGCCAATCAAAACACCACTGCCTGTTTTCTGCCAATCAAAACACCACTGCCTGTTTTCTGCCAATCAAAACACCACTGCCTGTTTTCTGCCAATCAAAACATCACTGCCTGTTTTCTGCCAATCAAAACACCACTGCCTATTTTCTGCCAATCAAAACACTACTGCCTGTTTTCTGCCAATCAAAACACCACTGCCTGTTTTCTGCCAATCAAAACACCACTGCCTGTTTTCTGCCAATCAAAACACCACTGCCTGTTTTCTGCCAATCAAAACACCACTGCCTGTTTTCTGCCAATCAAAACACCACTGCTTGTTTTCTGCCAATCAAAACACCACTGCCTGTTTTCTGCCAATCAAAACACCACTGCCTGTTTTCTGCCAATCAAAACACCACTGCCTATTTTCTGCCAATCAAAACACTACTGCCTGTTTTCTGCCAATCAAAACACTACTGCCTGTTTTCTGCCAATCAAAACACCACTGCCTGTTTTCTGCCAATCAAAACACTACTGCCTGTTTTCTGCCAATCAAAACACCACTGCCTGTTTTCTGCCAATCAAAACACCACTGCCTGTTTTCTGCCAATCAAAACACCACTGCCTGTTTTCTGCCAATCAAAACACCACTGCCTGTTTTCTGCCAATCAAAACACCACTGCTTGTTTTCTGCCAATCAAAACACCACTGCCTGTTTTCTGCCAATCAAAACACCACTGCCTGTTTTCTGCCAATCAAAACACCACTGCCTATTTTCTGCCAATCAAAACACTACTGCCTGTTTTCTGCCAATCAAAACACTACTGCCTGTTTTCTGCCAATCAAAACACCACTGCCTGTTTTCTGCCAATCAAAACACTACTGCCTGTTTTCTGCCAATCAAAACACCACTGCCTGTTTTCTGCCAATCAAAACACCACTGCCTGTTTTCTGCCAATCAAAACACCACTGCCTGTTTTCTGCCAATCAAAACACCACTGCTTGTTTTCTGCCAATCAAAACACCACTGCCTGTTTTCTGCCAATCAAAACACCACTGCCTGTTTTCTGCCAATCAAAACACCACTGCCTGTTTTCTGCCAATCAAAACACCACTGCCTGTTTTCTGCCAATCAAGACACCACTGCCTGTTTTCTGCCAATCAAAATACCACTGTCTGTCTTCTGCCAATCAAAATGCCATTGTCTTAGATGTACGTGTATACTGCATAACACATAACACAGATACGGTAGCAAGTCTGTGATATTTAAACCTAAAATATATTAGCATTATAATCATTAAGCTGGAAATATTCTAGTGATTTTCTTTTAAATGTTAAGCCATAAGTCGGTTATCTTACCTGACTTCTTTAAGCGTTGTGCCTAGATTCTGGTAGTGGGCTCTTGGTCCAAGGAATGAGAGCTGTCACCCCCATCCCCTACTTGGTCTTGCCGTCATAATTTAAACTCGTCTCTTATGGCGTTGCCTCGTCCCTTCCTGGACAGGTGAAGCAGCTGCTGCAGTCACTGCTGAAGAAGAGTGAGGACCTGCGTCGTGGCTTGACCAAGCAGGCTAGCGAGGGAGTAGACTTACTCAAACTCCTCCACCAGAGGTTTTCCGTCCTGCTGCGTCGTATGAACACCGAGCCAGACCATGGTATGGAACCAACTAGGCTTCTTTCTAGTTTGTTTCACAGTACAGTATGATCACAAATTCAGACTATAATCACAATTTCAGACTATAATCACAAATTCAGACTATAATCACAAAGTCAAATTATAATAAGCACCCAGCTACAGTCTCTCCAGCATGATTCTCTGTATGATCACTCAAACAAATCATGGTAGGCAACCAGTTATGCTTCTCTCCAGTAGTCTCTGTAGCATGTTTTACTCTACGAGACGTTTGGGCCAACAATATTTCAGTCAAGGATGTATAAAAGTTACTGAAGGGCCAAGTGCTCTACCTCAGACATTAAATCTATCTTGAGTAACCTTGTGGTTTCAATAAAAACTATTTATGGTCTGACAAAGTTGCTAGAATGCTCTTAACGAACCGTTGAGCATGTCACTGTGGTATACTTCTTCAAGGGCTGAGGGACTATCATCTTGTATCTCTATTACCTCTGCTGTCTCCTCTTAACTGAAGAAGCCAGCTGTGCAGGCGAAGTGTCTCGACCATAAAGATACCAAACTGTTGCATATGTCTTATCATGTTATTTTTTTTTCCTGACGAATAAGTCTCTGGATTTATCCAGTGACTTTCCCTATTTTTCAATGTTAGTTAAAAATTATTTTCATTCCTGTGAGCCACAGAGGAGGCAATTATGTCATGTTACCTGACGAACACATCGTCCACAGGTCAGATTCTGATGGCGGAGATGCAGGACCTGGGCAGCTTGGTGGAGTCATCCTACACTGCTGTCCTCATCGCCCAGAATGCCTTCATCGACTCCTGCAAGCGCATCCAGAATGAGGAACCCACACTCGAACACAAGATAACAGAGATTCTGGACAAGCTCGTCACAGACATCGACCTGGGGTGAGTCACTGGGTGACCTGTAGTCAGTCACTAGGTCACCAGGGGTCAGTCACTAATTAGGTATACATGCCCAGGGTACTGGGCATGTATACCTAATTAGTGACTGGTTTAAAACCTGTTTTTTTTAAGTACGTGTGAAAATTTTTATTAGTGAATTTATTTTGGTTTAAGAAGCGCTAAACCCGTGTGGGTCATTCAGGGAAAGAAGGCATGGCCCTTCATCCACTAATCAGACTATGGGAAGAATTTATTAGTGAAATGTTTAATATATATATATATATATATATATATATATATATATATATATATATATATATATATATATATATATATATATATATATATATATATATATTATATATATATACATATATAATATATTTTTTTTTTATTATCACACTGGCCGATTCCCACCAAGGCAGGGTGGCCCGAAAAAGAAAAACTTTCACCATCATTCACTCCATCACTGTCTTGCCAGAAGGGTGCTTTACACTACAGTTTTTAAACTGCAACATTAACACCCCTCCTTCAGAGTGCAGGCACTGTACTTCCCATCTCCAGGACTCAAGTCCGGCCTGCCGGTTTCCCTGAATCCCTTCATAAATGTTACTTTGCTCACACTCCAACAGCACGTCAAGTATTAAAAACCATTTGTCTCCATTCACTCCTATCAAACACGCTCATGCATGCCTGCTGGAAGTCCAAGCCCCTCGCACACAAAACCTCCTTTACCCCCTCCCTCCAACCTTTCCTAGGCCGACCCCTACCCCGCCTTCCTTCCACTACAGACTGATACACTCTTGAAGTCATTCTGTTTCGCTCCATTCTTTCTACATGTCCGAACCACCTCAACAACCCTTCCTCAGCCCTCTGGACAACAGTTTTGGTAATCCCACACCTCCTCCTAACTTCCAAACTACGAATTCTCTGCATTATATTCACACCACACATTGCCCTCAGACATGACATCTCCACTGCCTCCAGCCTTCTCCTCGCTGCAACATTCATCACCCACGCTTCACACCCATATAAGAGCGTTGGTAAAACTATACTCTCATACATTCCCCTCTTTGCCTCCAAGGACAAAGTTCTTTGTCTCCACAGACTCCTAAGTGCACCACTCACTCTTTTTCCCTCATCAATTCTATGATTCACCTCATCTTTCATAGACCCATCCGCTGACACGTCCACTCCCAAATATCTGAATACGTTCACCTCCTCCATACTCTCTCCCTCCAATCTGATATTCAATCTTTCATCACCTAATCTTTTTGTTATCCTCATAACCTTACTCTTTCCTGTATTCACCTTTAATTTTCTTCTTTTGCACACCCTACCAAATTCATCCACCAATCTCTGCAACTTCTCTTCAGAATCTCCCAAGAGCACAGTGTCATCAGCAAAGAGCAGCTGTGACAATTCCCACTTTGTGTGTGATTCTTTATCTTTTAACTCCACGCCTCTTGCCAAGACCCTCGCATTTACTTCTCTTACAACCCCATCTATAAATATATTAAACAACCACGGTGACATCACACATCCTTGTCTAAGGCCTACTTTTACTGGGAAAAAATTTCCCTCTTTCCTACATACTCTAACTTGAGCCTCACTATCCTCGTAAAAACTCTTCACTGCTTTCAGTAACCTACCTCCTACACCATACACTTGCAACATCTGCCACATTGCCCCCCTATCCACCCTGTCATACGCCTTTTCCAAATCCATAAATGCCACAAAGACCTCTTTAGCCTTATCTAAATACTGTTCACTTATATGTTTCACTGTAAACACCTGGTCCACACACCCCCTACCTTTTCTAAAGCCTCCTTGTTCATCTGCTATCCTATTCTCCGTCTTACTCTTAATTCTTTCAATTATAACTCTACCATACACTTTACCAGGTACACTCAACAGACTTATCCCCCTATAATTTTTGCACTCTCTTTTATCCCCTTTGCCTTTATACAAAGGAACTATGCATGCTCTCTGCCAATCCCTAGGTACCTTACCCTCTTCCATACATTTATTAAATAATTGCACCAACCACTCCAAAACTATATCCCCACCTGGTTTCAACATTTCTATCTTTATCCCATCAATCCCGGCTGCCTTACCCCCTTTCATTTTACCTACTGCCTCACGAACTTCCCCCACACTCACAACTGGCTCTTCCTCACTCCTATATATATATATAATATATATATATATTTATATATATATATATATATATATATTATATATATATATATATATATATTATATATATATATATATATATATATATATATATATATATATGAGTTAATTATCCCTAGCTGCCTTAAAGTTGGGGAGGGGATTCTGATCCAAGGAATTTGATCAAGAGCGCCTCTTGTCTTTCTCTTCCATGGATCGAACCTGATTGCTTCCCCATGGTCTGTGTGATCCCTACGGGTTTAACGCCTTCTCATACATATATTAACAATACTTGGTTTTGTTTGTATTGCTAGAGTTAGAGTCTCATGCTCTCTCAACAGCTATCAGTTGAACCGTCAGCAGTTGTCTGAGCTGAGGGAAGTGGTGGAGAGACTGGGAGATAATGCCTCACCCCTCACCAACACCCAACCGGTAAGTTTCCCCACCATCACCTCCACTGGAAAGCCCCACTACCCTCTCACCATCATCCCACTGGTAGCTCCTACTAACCTCTCACCATCACCCCACTAGGAGCTCCCACTACCACCACAACCCTCTATGCTGGTAGCAGCAGACTACTGATGTACTCAGCCTTTGTTAAATTAAAAAAAAATGTAATCTCTTAACTTAATCTCCCCGGCCATGTTTTATACTGACCACACTATATAAACGTCCAGAGACCAAGTGAACTACAATCACCAGCTTCAATAATGAACTCGTTAAGTCTTTACGCTTAGCTGATTTCATGTTTTTGTATTCAAGTTTTTTATGGTTCACATTGTATAAATAATGGATACACATTCATTGGTTATTCTTGGTGTGTTATGCATGAACTTCAAGTTATGAAGCTCGCATATTAAAAATGTGAAGTCAGATAACATTGTGGTTGAGATGTCAGTCGTTCCCTCCAGATTGAAGCGGTGGAGAGCGAAGTGAGGCGGGACCAAGAGTTTATAGAGACCAATATGAAGCTTGGCGAGGTGCGGGAGGTCATCATCCAGACGATAGAGGAAACTAACACGACGGTGGCGAAGCTAAAGAGCGTGGAACAGCGGTTGGATGAGGTGTCCAGCGAACTCGTAGGTACCGATTGGTCCGATCTACGCCAAAAGGAGCCAGCAGACCAACTAGTTACAACAGTCAAGGACCTGAAGGGCTTTGCGCAGGAGCAGATCATTCAGTCCCTCAACCTTCAAGAGACTCTCCTGATCATCCTGGAGCACCTAACTAAGAACGTTTCGGTCAGCCTTCACAAAGATAATACCGGCCAGACTCTTAACTTGATGAGCGACTCTGCCGCCTCACTGACTCTGCCACCCTCGTGCACAGCTGCTCTGCTCCAGCAGGTACGCAACATGCCACAGTTCCAAGCTGCACCTCAGACGACACCCGCCACTGCCGAAGATGCCAATGCTGAAGACCACATCCCAGCTTGGTACACTGATCCAGACTTTCTCTCCGGTAATTACGGCACTCCTGACCGTGGCTTCCCGGTATTCCGAGAGGAGGAGTGGATGGATATGGATGAAGACTACGCTAGAGATGATTATAACCAGCATGAATCTTCGTCGTCGCCTCCCGTTACGCCCACACCAGCGCCTGCTGGAGTTAAGAGATACTTTGGCATCAAAAAGACTACCAACGCCCCGCCGTTAGTATCCAAGAAGACCAACTGGAAAGAGGATTTTCCATGACGAAGCTAACACGGGCGTCAGTCACATGTACATGAATATATATTCTTGTTGCCAACGTTCCTTGAGGCTAGTGAGGGGCTCTTGATCCCAGGACTTGGACTTGTCCTCCCCTTCCTTGGCTCAAACATGATTGCCTCTCATTCCCCAGGCTCTGTATGACCCCTGTGGGTTTTACACTTCCCCTTAAATATACTACTAATAATAATGTATATAAACACTTAATATAGAGATTAATAAGGTGACAAACTGACCAATCAGATACATTAAATGCAGCACAAAATATTTTAATTATAAAGGAGAATCAAGAAAGTCATTTATTGTAGATTCGAAAATTTGTAATAATGTACGATTTGATCAAAACACAGACTTAATTATTACTTTTTATGTATGAGACTCATGTGCAGTTATGTTGAAAAATTATGAATAATTATTATCATTAACATCAATGTTAACTGTAGCCACATCCTGGTCAAATAAACACTCATATTGTGTAACGTTTTTAGTTAAATTTAAAACAATACCCTTACATATAAATCTTAAGGATATGAGTACGAAATTATACCTTCCCAGGTTGTGACTCTTACTGAACAGTTACCATCTATCTGGCTGTGACGTTTACTAAACAAGTTTGATCTGTTAGGCTGTGCATCTTATTAAACAAAAATAAAATCTCGACGGCGATGAGTGAGTTAAGTTGCACTCAGGCTGCTTCTCCATTACCTGATTTTCGCAACACAGCTGTGGCCTCAGGTCGAGCAACACTGGCCTCAGGCCGAGCAACACAGCTGTGGCCTCAGGCCGAGCAACACAGCTGTGGCCTCAGGCCGAGCAACACAGCTGTGGCCTCAGGCCGAGCAACACAGCTGTGGCCTCAGGCCGAGCAACACAGCTGTGGCCTCAGGCCGAGCAACACAGCTGTGGCCTCAGGCCGAGCAACACAGCTGTGGCCTCAGGCCGAGCAACACAGCTGTGGCCTCAGGCCGAGCAACACAGCTGTGGCCTCAGGCCGAGCAACACAGCTGTGGCCTCAGGCCGAGCAACACAGCTGTGGCCTCAGGCCGAGCAACACAGCTGTGGCCTCAGGCCGAGCAACACAGCTGTGGCCTCAGGCCGAGCAACACAGCTGTGACCTCAAGCCAAGCAACACAGCTGTGGCCTCAGGCCGAGCAACACAGCTGTGGCCTCAGGCCGAGCAACACAGCTGTGGCCTCAGGCCGAGCAACACAGCTGTGGCCTCAGGCCGAGCAACACAGCTGTGGCCTCAGGCCGAGCAACACA
Source organism: Cherax quadricarinatus (assembly GCF_038502225.1). NCBI lineage: Eukaryota > Metazoa > Arthropoda > Malacostraca > Decapoda > Parastacidae > Cherax > Cherax quadricarinatus. Next base: position 29,039,800 of record NC_091324.1, on the reverse strand, counting down.
GCTGTGGCCTCAGGCCGAGCAACACAGCTGTGGCCTAAGGCCGAGCAACACAGCTGTGGCCTCAGGCCGAGCAACACAGCTGTGGCCTCAGGCCGAGCAACACAGCTGTGGCCCCAGGCCGAGCAACACAGCTGTGGCCTCAGGCCGAGCAACACAGCTGTGGCCTCAGGCCGAGCAACACAGCTGTGGCCTCAGGCCGAGCAACACAGCTGTGGCCTCAGGCCGAGCAACACAGCTGTGGCCTCAGGCCGAGCAACACAGCTGTGGCCTCAGGCCGAGCAACACAGCTGTGGCCTCAGGCCGAGCAACACAGCTGTGGCCTCAGGCCGAGCAACACAGCTGTGGCCTAAGGCCGAGCAACACAGCTGTGGCCTCAGGCCGAGCAACACAGCTGTGACCCCAGGCCGAGCAACACAGCTGTGGCCTCAGGCCGAGCAACACAGCTGTGGCCTCAGGCCGAGCAACACAGCTGTGGCCTCAGGCCGAGCAACACAGCTGTGGCCTCAGGCCGAGCAACACAGCTGTGGCCTCAGGCCGAGCAACACAGCTGTGGCCTCAGGCCGAGCAACACAGCTGTGGCCTCAGGCCGAGCAACACAGCTGTGGCCTAAGGCCGAGCAACACAGCTGTGGCCTCAGGCCGAGCAACACAGCTGTGGCCTCAGGCCGAGCAACACAGCTGTGGCCTCAGGCCGAGCAACACAGCTGTGGCCTCAGGCCGAGCAACACAGCTGTGGCCAGGCCGAGCAACACAGCTGTGACCTCAAGCCAAGCAACACAGCTGTGGCCTCAGGCCGAGCAACACAGCTGTGGCCTCATGCAGAGCAACACAGCTGTGGCCTCAGGCCGAGCAACACTGGCCTCAGGCCGAGCAACACAGCTGTGGCCTCAGGCCGAGCAACACAGCTGTGACCCCAGGCCGAGCAACACAACTGTGGTCTCAGGCCGAGCAACACAGCTGTGGCCTCAGGCCGAGCAACACAGCTGTGACCCCAGACCGAGCAACTCAGGTGTGACCCCAGGCTGAGCAACACAGCTGTGGCCTCAGGCCGAGCAACACAGCTGTGGCCTCAGGCCGAGCAACACAGCTGTGGCCTCAGGCCAAGCAACACAGCTGTGACAAGCCGAGCAACACAGCTGTGGCCTCAGCCCGAGTAACACAGCTGGCCTCAGACCGAGTAACAGGGACAGAAGAACCCTAGATGGCGGTCCCAGGTATTTCACAGAGAGCCTACATTTGCATAATGGATACTTGAAGGTAGAAACGGGCTACGGGAAGAGGGAAACGTCGGATCGCTTCTTTCTATCTCAGTGATTATAAAGCTGAGTAAGGATAAAAGTAGCTTTTCTGTAGGTGAATGTTGAGATCAAGACCCCTGTTTCTGAAGAAAGATATAGGCAACACAGGTATAGACGAAGCGCTGCTCGGGACAAAGTTTGGTTCTGTGTAGAGATTTGTGTGTGTCCTTGGGAATAACCCAGAGAATTGCTTTTTACAGATGGCTGTGGTGATGAGCGTAATGTTACATACAATTGGTGGTGGTATGTTACGTAACTTAAAAAATGGTGTGCGACGGGCTGGAGTTTTGAGACTCTATGACCGCGGGTTCAATCTCGGCCGGGGTATGGTTTGTGTGTGTGTGTGTGTGTGTCATACATCTGGTGGTAATGTGTACGACGTAACATACAACTGGTGGTAGTGTGACGTAACATACAACTAGTGGTAGTGTGACGTAACATACAACTGGTGGTAGTGTGACATAACATACAACTGGTGGTAGTGTGACGTAACATACAACTGGTGGTAGTGTGACGTAACATAGTGTGTATAGTAACCTACAACTGCAGACTGAAAAAAAATACTACACAAACATTAAACATCAATGTCAATCCAGCATAACACGATTTTTGCTGGAAGGTCCTCAGACGAGGCTGTGGTTGGCTGACAGGAGAATATCGGTCCATGTCCCTGACTGGCTGACAGTAAAGGCAGAGACACATCTCTGAGTGGCTGACGCGAGGATGAAGCACTCCTCTGACTGGCTAAGACGAAAGTGAAGATCGTCCCTGAGTGGCTGACAATAAAGGGTGAGACACTCCCCCTGGTGGAGCTCGTGTCTTATAAAAGAGAAGTGAAATATACATCAACGCTGCAGAGCGACGCTGACTCGACTAATATCATGTAAGTACCACTCCTACATTTCATGTACTGTTTAAGGTATTTCTATATTATAGCAAGTACCTGGTGTCTTAACATTATACCAAATACGTAAAGTGTTTCCACATTTTACAAGATACCTACTGCTGTCTCGACACAACACCAGGTACCTACTGCTGTCTCGACACAACACCAGGTACCTACTGCTGTCTCGACACAACACCAGGTACCTACTGCTGTCTCGACACAACACCAGGTACCTACTGCTGTCTCGACACAACACCAGGTACCTACTGCTGTCTCGACACAACACCAGGTACCTACTGCTGTCTCGACACAACACCAGGTACCTACTGTTGTCTCGACACACCAGATACCTATGAGTGTATCGACATAACACCAGGTACCTATGAGTGTATCGACACAACACCAGGTACCTACTGTGTGTATCGACACACCAGGTACCTATGAGTGTATCGACACAACACCAGGTACCTACTGTGTGTATCGACACACCAGGTACCTATGAGTGTATCGACACAACACCAGGTACCTATGAGTGTATCGACACAACACCAGGTACCTATGAGTGTATCGACACAACACCAGGTACCTATGAGTATCGACACAACACCAGGTACGGTACCTACTAGTGTTCTATATTACTTACTAAATTAACTTTGGAATAAATACCAGTTAATTCAGTTCCTTTATGAATCCCAGAATTAACCTAAGTTATGATAGAGATATATTAGTTACATATGTAAGAGCTGGTTGTTTGAACGTTACAACCGGTGTTTACTGCCAACTCTTGTATAGTATACATTACATATAAAATTAAAAAAAAAAATTATAGGCTTTTCATATATCACTGCAAAAATAAATGTTAGAATTTATATTAAAATCGAGGGTATTGCCAGAAATAAATTTCTGAATATGAAATTTGAAATCTCTTGCAATTATCTGTGTTTATAGTGAATATTCTCGAAGAAATACTGGTATAAGTATTCGTGTGAGAATTATAAGACTGTCATGCGTTTGACTTGTGGATTATTAGGTTGTCATGCGTTTGATTACGGATTATAAGGCTGTCATACACTGATTATTAATTATAAGGTTGCCATGCGTTTGTGAATTATAAGGTGGAAGTGGAACAGAATTCTTCCTATGTAACACATGCATGTTGTAAGAGGCGACTAAAATGCCGGGAGCAAGAGGCTAGTAACCCCTTCTCCTGTATATATTATTAAAGTTAAAAAGAGAGACTTTTTTTTTGGGGGGGTCACCCTGCCTCGGTGGGATACAGCCGGTGCGTTGAAAGAAGAAGGCTACCAAGCGTTTGATTCTTTATATAACTTGATTTAAATGCACTATATATTTCAACTCGGCGAACGCATGGGTTTGGAACTATCTTAAAACTGGTAGGCAGGTGAGTGTATGATAACCGTCAACTGATCGTCAGTCACCCGAATTTACTGAACAATCGAAGAACCAGAACATGGGTAGTAACGAGTATGACACAAGTACAACAGCTGAGTATCTCTAGTGTTGAAACGTTTCGCTTACACGGTAGGCTTCTTCTGCCAAATGCGGAGTATAGATTGAAGGCAACATAAGTGACGAGGAAAAGATGATGTAATTAGTCCGTCAACTTTGTAGAAATAGTTCAAGGTTGTCAGTCCCTCAGCCTGGAGAAGAGTACAGATTTGTATATTTGCGTCTATCCATATTATCACATTCAGTGACAGCTTTAAACTGGTGAGGGGTCACACAACACCAGGAGAATGGAAGGGGTGAGTAATCAGATTTGATCCGAGGAAGTAAGGTTAGGTACAACTCCTCAGATCAAAAGCTCCTCACCAACATCAAGGTACCTGTAGGATCAACACCTCACGTGTCTTCTTAACAGAGTCCCGTTGACTTATTCTTGACCCTTTCTCTTTCTACCGTTATGCTGCACCTGTTGTCTTACTAACATTACCCTTTACTCTCAGTCTTCTCTAGATTTACTCTCTACTCTCTGCTCTCACACTGCAACTCTTGTGTAAAACCTTGAGCTTACAATTTGTATTCGATCCAGTGGTGAGAAAGGTTGTTGACTTTTCAGTTCGTGCTAAGATACTGATGTATGTGTCGAGCCAAGAATGTGTGTGTGTACTCATCTATTTGTGGTTGCAGGGGTCGATTCATAGCTTCTGGCCCCGCCTCTTCACTGATCGCTACTAGGTCCTCTCTCTCCCTGATCCATGAGCTTTATCAAACCTTGTCTTAAAACTATGTATGGTTCCTGCCTCCACTACATCGCTTTCCACTTCCTGACAACTCTGTGACTTAAGAAATACTTCCTAACATCCCTTTGACTCATAGGAGTCTTCACTTGTTTCTGTGCCATCTCTGGAACATCCTGCCTTTGTCCATTTTGTTAATTCCTCGCAGTATTTTATATGTCGTTATCATGTCTCCCCTGACCCTCCTGTCCTCCAGTTTCGTCAGGCCGATTTCCCTTAACCTTTCTTCGTAGGACAATCCCCTTAGCTCTGGAACTATTCTTGCTTCAAACCTTTGCACTTTCTCTAATTTCTTGACGTGCTTGACCAGGTGTGGTTTCCAAACTGGTGCTGCATACTCCAATATGGGCCTGACGTATATGGTGTACAGGGTCTTGAACGATTCCTTACTGAGGTATCGGAACGGTATTCTTAGGTTTGCCAGACGCCCGTATGCAGCAACAATTACCTGACTGATGTGTGCCTCAGATGTACTCAGTACTATACTCACCCCAAGATCTTTTTTCCTGAGTGAGGTTTGCAGTTTTTGGCCACCTAGACTATACTCTGTGTGTGCGTGTGTGTGTGTACTCATTTAATTGTGACTGCAGGGGTCGATTCACAGCTTCTGGCCCCGCCTCTTCACTGGTCGCTACTAGGTCCACCCTTTCCCTGCTCCATGAACTTTACCATACCTCTTCTTAAAGCTATGTATGGATCCTACCTCCACTGCATCACTCTCCAGACTGTTCCACTTCCTGACAACTCTATGACTGAAGTACTTCCTAACATCCCTGTGACTCATCTAAGTTTTCAACTTCCAGCTGTGACCCCTTGTTGCTGTATCACATCTCTGAAACATTCTGTCCCTAACCCCTGTGTGTGTGTACTCACCTAGTTAAGGTTGCTGGGTCGAGTCCAAGCTCCTGGCCCCCGCCTCTTCACTGGTCGCTACTAGGTCACTCTCCCTGAACCGCGAGCTTTGTCATACCTCTGCTTAAAGCTATGTATGGATTCTGCCTCCACTGTGTGTGTGTGTATTCACGTACAATGTACAAGTATGTCTTTCTGTGCACGTATGTGACAATACAAATGAAGCAGATATGTCCACATTCTCTGGACACATGAGACCTGATCACAGACCGGGCCGCGGGGGCGTTAACCCCCGAAACCCTCTCCAGGTGTACTCCAGGCATACACACACGGGGTGTGACCAACACCGGCCAGTAAGAAACCACCTCTCCTGGCAAGTGGCTGCCGGCATTTCTGACCAAACCTGTTAATTAAGAATTCCTGCTTGCACTAGCAAGGCTCAGTCTAACCCTTAAGCTAGAAAACTGTCTTGCCTAAATTATTACAATTATTATGATTATTTTACAGAAATACAAGTCCAGCCAAAATAATAATATATGGTTAGTGGCGACAAAGGCTATGAGTGGGCCGTTTTTAAGTACATAACAAATGTGAGATACAACAGCTTAATCATGCAGGGTGTAAAAGTCAGTCAGGTGCAGGAGGCAGGTGCAGGGGTCAGATCCTTCAGGTAACGAGTCAGGTACAGGAGGCAGGTGCATGGGTCAGGTACAGGAGGCAGGTGCAGGGGTAAGGTGCTTCAGGTAACGAGTCAGGCACAGGAGGCAGGTGCTTCAGATAACGAGTTAGGTACAGGAGGCAGGTGCAGGGGTCAGGTGCTTCAGGTAGCGAGTCAGGTACAGGAGGCAGGTGCTTCAGGTATTGAGTTAAGCACAGGAGGCAGGTGAAGGGGTCAGGTGCGTCAGGTAACGAGTCAGGTAAAGGAGGCAGGTGCAGGGGTCAGGTACAGGAGATAGGTGCTTCAGGAAGCAGGAGCCAGGTGCTTCAGGTAACGAGTCAGGTACAGGAGGCAGGTGCAGGAAGTATGTGCAGGAAGCAGGTGATTCAGGTAGCAGGAGTCAGGTGCAGGAAGCAGGTGCTTCAGGTAGCAGGAGTCAAATGCAGGAAGCAGGTGCTTCAGGTAGCAGGAAGCAAGTGATTCAGGTAGCAGGAAGCAGGCGATTCAGGTAGCAGGAAGCAGGTGATTCAGGTAGCAGGAGTCAGGTGCAGGAAGCAGGTGCTTCAGGTAGCAGGAGTTAAGTGCAGGAAACGTCAGATGCGCAAGGTTTAGGAAAACTGCAGTGTTGTATGATCATACTGCTATTTACAACACCTTGTATGATCATACAAGGTGTTGTAAATAGCAGTATGATCATACGAGGTGTTGTAAATAGCAGTATGATCATACGAGGTGTTGTAAATAGCAGTATGATCATACGAGGTGTTGTAAATAGCAGTATGATCATACGAGGTGTTGTAAATAGCAGTATGATCATACGAGGTGTTGTAAATAGCAGTATGATCATACGGGGGGTTGTAAATAGCAGTATGATCATACGAGGTGTTGTAAATAGCAGTATGATCATACGAGGTGTTGTAAATAGCAGTATGATCATACGAGGGGTTGTAAATAGCAGCATGATCATACAAGGTGTAATCAGCAGTATGATCATACAAGGTGTAATCAGCAGTATGATCATACAAGGTGTAATCAGCAGTATGATCATACTGCTGATTACACCTTGTATGATCATTCTGCTGATTACACCTTGTATGATCATACTGCTGATTACACCTTGTATGATCATACTGCTGATTACACCTTGTATGATCATACTGCTATTTACAAGTCCCCGTATGATCATACTATTTACAGCACCTTGTATGATCATACTGCTGATTACACCTTGTATGATCATACTGCTATTTACAAGTCCCCGTATGATCATACTATTTACAGCACCTTGTATGATCATACTGCTGATTACACCTTGTATGATCATACTGCTGATTACACCTTGTATGATCATACTGCTGATTACACCTTGTATGATCATTCTGCTGATTACACCTTTATGATCATACTGCTGATTACACCTTGTATGATCATACTGCTGATTACACCTTGTATGATCATACTGCTGATTACACCTTGTATGATCATACTGCTGATTACACCTTGTATGATCATACTGCTGATTACACCTTGTATGATCATGCTGCTATTTACAACCCCTCGTATGATCATACTGCTATTTACAACACCTCGTATGATCATACTGCTATTTACAACACCTCGTATGATCATACTGCTATTTACAACCCCCCGTATGATCATACTGCTATTTATAACACCTCGTATGATCATACTGCTATTTACAACACCTCGTATGATCATACTGCTATTTACAACACCTCGTATGATCATACTGCTATTTACAACACCTCGTATGATCATACTGCTATTTACAACACCTTGTATGATCATACTGCTATTTACAACACCTTGTATGATCATACTGCTATTTACAACGCCTTGTATGATCATACTGCTATTTACGACACCTTGTATGATCATACTTACACCTTGTATGATCATACTGCTATTTACAACACCTCGTATGATCATACTGCTATTTACGACACCTTGTCTGATCATACTGCTATTTACAACACCTCGTATGATCATACTGCTTTTTACAACACCTTGTATGATCATACTGCTATTTACAGCACCTTGTATGATCATACTATTTACAACATCTTGTATGATTATACTGCTGTTTACGACACCTTGTATGATCATACTGCTGATTACACCCTGTATGATCATACTGCTATTTACGATACCTTGTATGATCATACTGCTATTTACGACACCTCGTATGATCATACTGCTATTTACGACACCTTGTATGATCATACTGCTGATTACACCTTATATGATCATACTGCTATTTACGACACCTCGTATGATCATACTGCTATTTACACCTTGTATGATCATACTGCTATTTACAGCACCTTGTATGATCATACTGCTATTTACAACACCTTGTATGATCATACTGCTATTTACAACATCTCGTATGATCATACTGCTATTTACAACACCTTGTATGATCATACTGCTGATTACACCTTGTATGATCATACTGCTATTTACACCTCGTATGATCATACTGCTATTTACGACACCTCGCATGATCATACTGCTGATTACACCTTGTATGATCATACTGCTGATTACACCTTGTATTATCATACTGCTGATTACACCTTGTATGATCATGCTGCTATTTACAGCACCTTGTATGATCATACTGCTATTTACGACACCTTGTATGATCATACTGCTGATTACACCTTGTATGATCATACTGGTATTTACGACACCTTGTATGATCATACTGGTATTTACGACACCTTGTATGATCATACTGGTATTTACGACACCTTGTATGATCATACTGCTATTTACAGCACCTTGTATGATCATACTGCTATTTACGACACCTTGTATGATCATACTGCTGATTACACCTTGTATGATCATACTGGTATTTACGACACCTTGTATGACACAAGTTGAGAATCATAATAACCAGGAGTCAAACATCGGGGTAAATTATTTAAGAAGTATGGAGAATTTATATGAATAGAAATATCAAAGTTTGTGGTTTCCTGCGAATATACTTCTGCGACCCCTACGGGCTTAGCGTTTCCCCGTGATTATAATAATTACTAGTGAGAACAGAGATGAGTCAGCCTTGGTATGCCCCAAGGTGAGGTTCCTCACTTGTTTTCCCTCCCATTTTTTTTCTTTTTGCATTTTTATATTGTATTTACAGGGAAGCGCCAAGGCCGCAGGGGTCATACATCGTGGTAATGAGGATAGCGCCAGTTTCTTGGATCAGGAGTCCCTCGATATCAGGTCGGGGTATTAAAGGTGACATTAGATCAAGCCGGACAACAATGTTCCTTGGAGAGTCGTGTATATTACGCATTTCCTGTAATCACTGTAACAAACACTGCGTCATTCAGCATCACTGTAGCCCTTTGTGCTCCAGACGTAAATTTCACTGCAATTGTGTTCGTGCAGCACCAGCACACAGCCTCCTAACAAGGTATTTGCATCACGCAGGAAACCTAATAATTAGCATACAATGGAGGAGGCAGGTAATGATAGCCTGGTAGGCGAGGCGAGTTGATGGGTCACTCAGGTGCCCTTGGCGCCTACTGCGCACCTGCTCACCTGCCTCGAGGGACAAGCGTTATTTTCCTGCTGTAGAGGCGGTAGTTAACTCGTATGTATAGATGAAAGAATACAAACACACACGACATCATTAGCTACACTTCGGTCCTGGGACCGAATGTGACCAGGGTCTCAAGACCGAAACGTGTAAAATAAAAACGTCTTAAGTGTATGATGCACTTGTCCTTTCATTTACATATCGATAGTGTTCTGTCCTTCCTGCGTACGTTATTCACCGTCAGGATAGACTTGTAAAATTAAAACAATTTGTCCATAGCAGAAATGGGCAAACTAACATCTGCTTGGTCAGTATGGACGTAAGACTTTATAATACGTTATATACAAGATTTTCTCTTCCATTACGTAACAGACTTTATAAATGATTACATGAAGAAAATCAACGTTGTTTTTATAGCAGGAACGCAGCGTTTTTCAACTTTTTTTTTTAATCTGTGACATCAACGTTTTCTTTTGAGGACTGATTCTTTCAATACCTACAATATTTTCTCTAAATCCCATAGTGAACATGTCTGACTGCTGTCTGCTGCCATCACCGTGATGCACGCTTCACTGACTTGTCTAAATACTACCACCATCTTAACACCAGTGATTGTTAGCACCATGACCAACACATGTGACTGTCAACACCATGACCAACATGTGACTGTCAGTACCATGGCCAACACATGTGACTGTCAGCACCATGATCAACACATGTGACTGTCAGCACCATGACCATCACATGTGACTGTCAACACCATGACCAACACATGTGACTGTCAGTACCATGGCCAACACATATGACTGTGGAAATATAAACACAAATGCAGTATAATGTGATCTTTTATTGACAACGTTTCACCCACACAGTGGGCTTTTTCAAGTCACACACAGATCTACCTGGGGTTGGAAGGTACTAGAGTATTTATAGTCATGTTCAGAATGTTGAGGTCAGGTGGAGAATGCTGCATCTGATGATCTACCGGGTGGGGTTATAGAGTCTTCGGTAGCTTGGCAGGGGTATTGGACAAGTTGTAGACCTTCTGCAGTGTTCTATGTTCTTATGTGGGATAACGATGAAGAAGTTTCTTGGCGAGTGGTTCAGCTATGTTATAGAAGCCATTATTCTGGTTGAAATTGTTGGTTATAGAGATAAGCGATGATTCCAGGATTCTTCTGTATTGAGTGTTGTCTTCTGTGGCTATAAGTCTTGAGTTTCTGTAGTTAATTAAATGGTTGTGTGAATTGCGATGTTGTACACAGGCATTCCTTGTATCGTCAGTCCTGCTTGCATATTGTTCTGAAATGCGTGTTTGGAGGTCTCTTGATGTTTCGCCCACATATAATTTGTTGCAGTCATTACAAGGGATTATGTATAACCCTGCAGAGGATGGAGGCTTGTCCTGTCTACTACTGGTGATGTCCTTGATGGTCGTGGTTGTGGAGGTAGACACTTGGAATGATGTTTTGGCAAAGATGTTGGAAACATGTTTGGCAATGGAGTTGGTGGGGAGGACTATGTATCTCTTCTCGGCAGTGTCTTCTCTGGGTGTGTTGAAGATGTTTAATGCCCGCCGTCTGCAGTCTCTGATGAAGTGACGAGGATAGTGGAGTTTAGAAAATACTTGTTCAATTATAGTGCATTCTTCCTCAAGGAACTCATTGCTGCAGATTCTGAGTGCACGTAGGAAGAAGCCTATAATCACACCACGTTTGGTTTTGGTGTCGTGGTGAGAGTAGAAGTGGAGAAGATCGTTTTGGTTGGTGGGTTTTCGATAGACTTTAAAACGAAGTTCGTGGTCAGCTTTGCAGAGCAGAACATCAAGGAAAGGAAGAGTGTTGTCGACTTCTTCTTCAAGTGTGAACTGGATTGAAGGCTCGACCTGGTTGAGCTTGTCTTGGAGAGCTTGAATGGTATTTTATACCATTTATTTACATATGACTGTCAGTACCATGACCAACACATGTGACTGTCAGCACCATGGCCAACACATGTGATTGCCAGTACCCTGGCCAACACATGTGACTGTCAACACCATGACGAACACATGTGACTGCCAACACCATGACGAACACATGTGACTGCCAACACCATGACGAACACATGTGACTGTCAATACTATGATGAACACATATGACTGTCAGTACCATAACGAACACATGTGACTCAACACTACACATGTGACTGTCAACACCATGACCAACACATGTGACTGTCAGTACCATGACCAACACATGTGACTGTCAGTACCATGACCAACACATATGACTCAGCACCATGGCCAACACATGTGACTGTCAGTACCATGGCCAACACATGTGACTGCCAACACCATGACCAACACATGTAACTGTCAGTACCATGACCAACACATGTGACTGCCAACACCATGACCAACACATATGACTGTCAGTACCATGGCCAACCCATATGACTGTCAGCACCATGACCAACACATGTGACTGCCAACACCATGATCAACACATGTGACTATTAACACCATGACCAACACATGTGACTGTCAGTACTATAGCCACCACGTATGACTGTCGGTACCATAACCAACACATGTGACTGCCAACACCATGACCAACACATGTAACTGTCAGTACCATGACCAACACATGTGACTGCCAACACCATGACCAACACATGTGACTGTCAGTACCATGGACAACACATGTGACTGTCATCACCATGTCCAACACATGTGACTGCCAACACCATGACCAACACATGTGACTGTCAGTACCATGGACAACACATGTGACTGCCAACATTCAAAATCATGGTCAACACTTAACTGGTTGACTATGAACACCTCTCACACGACACCCTCAGATCGAACAATGAGTCACGTTTACTCTTCCCTCAATTCGAGCACTACAAGTGACTTAAGACAGGTTCAACAGGTTTCCGAAAGTAGTGAGGTTTTCACCAGTGTTCTGCAGCTCTGAAGAGACTAGAATCTTGTCAGTGAACCTTTCCAGGACAACACTGCACTTACCAATATCAAGCTAAAATTATAATGAAGTTTGGAACATAGTGTATCTCAAATTAAGGTGTTTTTTAAGAAGGTAAAGCACGAAAAAATAAGACTGATAACGCAAAAACTTAGGATATACACGAGTGTTAACTTAAATCAACAAATATCACCATGGTGTTCCAGCGGAGATTCAAGGAACTGGAGCAACCCCTTATCTTTTACCTCAGATTAAATCTGATTACCCCCCCCCCCTTTCCCCAAGGTGCTGTACGACTCTTGTGAGTTTAGATATCCCCCATAATTTTAATCAGGAAAGGTCTGAACTTCCTCTGCAACATGACTTATAGCTTTTGAAATGCTGAGGGACGACGCTGCAGCTGTCACAGGTGAAGACAGGTTAGGGACCAGTCAAGGTCAGGTCGGATGAAAAGGAGATAGCCAAGGAAAGTCAGGCCAAAGGGAGACTAGGCAGGAGGGCCAGGTCATGTGAAGAGGAAACAGCCAGGGTTAGGTCAAGTGAAGAGGAGACAGCCAAGGTCAGGTCAAGTGAAAAGGATATAGCCACGGGTCAGGTCAATTGAAGAGGAAAGTCAAGATCAGGACTAGTTTCATCTTAAGTTTGTGGTAACTGTGTTACCAGTGTTTTTGACGGAGTCTACGATAACTACAACATTCTTTCGTCTAGCTGTAGAAGATTACGTATATTCGGATTATTAACCCAGGTTAGTAACCCAGGATATTCCAAGTCAGTCACTGTGGTTTACTTCCACTGGCGGTGTTTCTGTGGCAGTACCAGCCTGGCTCTTAAGAAAAATTCATTAATTTCTGTACGCTCGCAAACCAAACAACCTCAACGTACATACATATATATATATATATATATATATATATATATATATATATATATATATATATATATATATATATATATATATATATTTAAATAACACTGACCCTCGATTTAATTCGGTTAATTACAAATCAAATTTTAAAACAAAAACAAAATTTATCATATAAACGATTTATAAAGAGTGATCTTGCAGACTGATAAATCATCGAGTGAAAGTATAAAGATAACACTAACTTCTTGGCCTGACAGTCACAAAATCACTTCTTAGATATTGACAAAAAACATTTAAAAGTGATATAAGATAAGCGTGGAAAAGAATAAGAATAACGAAGAAATATTTCAAAAAAACGTGTTTTCTTGTAAAGGCCACAGTAAGTTTATTCAGATAGATAAATACAGTTACATAGATTATCATACATAGCAGCATGTGTAGAGAACATCATCTCTCGCTTTAAAACTGTAGCTTAAATAATAGTCTGAAATTTATGAAGACGTCGACGGGGCCGCACAGGCTTAAACCCAAAAGAAATATACTCACAGAAGAGGTAAACAGGCAAATATTTGTACGAATCCGTCTACAGAGAAATACAGTTCTGCGGACTCGTCGAAGATGACATGCATAGACATACAAATCGTTGGCAGAGCAAATAACTCTTCCCGCTGAATTAGATATTCACTGATACACAAATCTCGTTCACGTCATACATGTCATTCCATAAAGGTGGAGCAAACAGGTAATAACACAAAATATGCTAGAGAAGTCGTGGTTGAGCCACCTTTGTTGATGGTCATATGACCGGGATCTGTGCCAAGACAAACATTCCTATCTCTCCTAACCAGCAAAATACTCCTCCTTTTCCTCCACGCCCGTCATACTTTTTAGTCCGCTGAAGAGGGCCTCTGTGTAGAGCCGATATATGCAGAACTTTTTAATTGCTGTTTTACTGTATCAGTTATTGTTCGTTGTGATATTATTTTCCCTAATTCTATCTCATTCTAGACTATGTAAGTTTAGTGTTATTAATATATCTTCGTGGTATAGATTTTTTAGATACACAATGTGTGTTTCATGTAAATAAGAAAAGCTTTGTGGGTTATGGCTTTTTTTATGAAACCTTTTGACCCACTGGGGGACTTTATCACCTCATGATGGACGAAACATCTGTAAAGTGTCGTAACTTGTGTATTGTGTCTTATTTACATATTTTCAGTATTTTGTACAACTTAAGGTACCTTACCGTACCCTAAGTGGCCAGGTAAGGTGGTGAGAGAGGTGCACCTGAGAGAAGTTAGGTGGCGAGGGTACCTAAGATTTGCTAGGTGGTGAGGCAGGCGTATTCTTCAGTGTCACAAGTTGAAGCCTGGGGGGCTGACATGACCTTGAGAGGAAGGCTCCGGCCACGTACCCTGAGTTACCTTCGTGTGCTGGATAAACATGCCCGTCACTCCTTAAGGCGTGCGTGCGTGCGTGTGTGTGTGTGTGTGTGTGTGTGTGTGTGTGTGTGTGTGTGTGTGTGTGTGTGTGTGTGTGTGTGTGTGTGTGTGTGTGTGTGTGTGTGTGTGTGTGTGCAGCGGTTAAGCGACAGATCCTAAGCACAGCCCTTATTGCATATGCAGTTATCTGAATCAGTGAAGGAGGGAGGGTTCAACTCTTGTGGCGGCCTCTTAACTTTCAACCGACTGGGCTGAATTCGCTTTCAGTCCGTGTAAAAATATAGAACGTTCACTGCCTATACATGTGGGGGTACAGTCATACGTGCCTGTTTACCAAAGAGTCAATACATCGTGAGGGCTATAACCGTGTCATTTGGCACGCATTATGGATATTAAGCGTTCACTGGCCAAGTCTGACTGACGGAGGTGGCAGTGAAGATGAGTTCCTTTTTGTAGTATAGGGGATTTTGTAATATTTTGAGAGGGCTTCTGTGTTATACCGAGGGAGGACTGTACTGTAGTAATACTGAGGGAGGACCGTGCTGTAGTAATACTGAGGGAGGACCGTGCTGTAGTAATACTGAGGGAGGACCGTGCTGTAGTAATACTGAGGGAGGACCGTGCTGTAGTAATACTGAGGGAGGACCGTACTGTAGTAATACTGAGGGAGGACCGTACTGTAGTAATACTGAGGGAGGACCGTGCTGTAGTAATACTGAGGGAGGACCGTGCTGTAGTAAAGGGGCCTTTATATTGTGGTAAGATGATAGTTATACACAGTAAGGACAATGAAAAAATAGGGGCACTGGGGTCTACTGCAATAACATGAGACTACACAAGAGGTCGGTGGCCATGGGAAGCAAAATATAAGTTAAATAGAATAAGAAAAATTTCTTCGTATTAACTTCGGCGGGTAATGCGAGAAAGACAAGCAATATGGCTTAATTCCACTGTAATAATTTGGTCCTGCATTTTTTTGTTTGATGAGGAGGAGCGGATATACAGTGCATTGCCTTATCGTTTCTATTTTCCCCAGTTTAAACACAATCTTTTAGCTATACACCGAAAGCTCTATAACTGAGCTATAGGTAGCACTAAATTACACTGGTGGGGTTGAAGGTAATTATAATTCAAAGTGTGCTTGCTGTATGTTGACTGGCCAGGCAGGGTGAAGGTACAGCTTCACTCCCTAAGACCGGTTGCACCTTCAATATACCATCTCAATCAGCTATAAAATGGAAGAATTTGTTCGGATTAATAACCCCGGTGGGTTAGTAACCCAGGATAACTCAGCAAGGTCAAGCAGCGCGACTTTTTTTTTTTTAGGTGTTGGTCCAGTACACTCCTAAACAGCTCTCGTTCCTGCTAGAATTCGGCCCGGATCTTCTCTGCTTTTTGTAGTTCCTGGTCAACTTGTGGAATTCCAGTTGTATCTCCTCTCTGCCTGTGCAGGCCTATATACAACCTCCGGTCCCTCCCACACAACACAGACCTAATGACCAGTCAATCTCACTACTTGAATCAATGTTAGGAAAAAGGACACAAATACAACTGTGACATTTTGCTGTTGCAACGTTTCGCTCTCCAGGAGCTTTTGTCAACGTCTTTGGCAACGGTTTAACAAAGCTCCTGGAAAACTTTGCCACAATAAAATGTCACATTATTAGCATCTGTGCCCATTTACCTAATATTTTGTCGGTAATTCTACCATTATTACTCCTACTTAAATCAAACCAGAGTCTATTTCACCAAATGCTCCATAATAAAAATAATAATTTTTACAATAATAATTTCTACATGTACAAGGTATACAGACCATAGTTGACATCAATGACATACAACTATATAGAAAACCGCTTGTTATGCAGAGCATTTCCGGAAAATAAGGTCAATTTTGTGCCAGGATGCGACCCACGCCAGTCCACTAACACCCAGGTACCCATTTTATACTGATGGGTGAACATGGACAACCGGTGTAAGTTACAGTCAGCCGCTGGTCACCAGACTATCACACCTCCTTCGTCAAGCTGATTTTTTTAAGTTAATGCGGCACTATTCCCAGGTTCCTACTACAAACGTCTGTGACAGAGTTCTCAAATTGCCTCAAACCTGTCAACAAGTCTTTCCTCCTAAAATCATTAGTATGGTCGAATTTCTCGAACAGTGGCTTGCTGTTCCTCAAGGAAAATAGTGAGGCAGTTATGCCTGTGAGAGAGAGAGAGAGAGAGAGAGAGAGAGAGAGAGAGAGAGAGAGAGAGAGAGAGAGAGAGAGAGAGAGAGAGAGAGAGAGAGAGAGAGAGAGAGAGAGAGAGATAGAGAGAGATCCTTGAACCCCGGAGCCTCGTCCACTCAGAACCAGCTGACACTCACCACCAGGACGGACGTACATGTGACCATAAAAAGAGTAGCCGCGTGTAACAGTGACTTTAATATAAAATGTCTTACTCAAGGAGTTGAGGAATCAGTGTTTTATTGAACATTTTTATTGTTGTTATCCGGTTAATATTATTACTGCATTCAATGGAGAGAGCGCTAAAACCCGTCGGGGTCACACAGCGCCTGGGGGCAATGGAAGGAATTCAGGCTCGATTCGAGGAACTGAAGTACATGTAGCTAAAATTATCATACTTACTGTTGCTGATAATCATTATTATTATTAATAGATTTTTGTATTTGCTTTTATAGTTTTGTAAATAGTATTGCAGGTATTTTTGAGAAATATATCCTTCACATTCTTAGTGATATTTCTGAATTTAAACTGAAGGTTGATATTAAATGCGAAAAAACATTTCCTTCTCTCTTATTTCACTTTCGGTCGACAATTTAACTACACCTAACTCCATCAGGGTTGAATCATGATGTTAAGTCCCAATCCTGAACTCTTACCATCTTCTCATGATGGCGGTCTATTGTTTGGTTTCAAACTGCAGTTAAATATTGATCCAGCAACATCATTCTCAAACTTTCGCTTTCCGTCGGTAAAGATCAGGTCGAGATCTCCATCACTCACTGTTGATAATGACCGAGTATTCACTCAGCAATACAACTGGCGATGTATCTGACTTTCTCATTTTGCGTTTAGCAAAGAAATACATGTTTAGTTTGCCCGAAACGTTCCGGCATGATAGTGGCTTTCTTTGTACTTAACAAATCAAAACTGTAATTACACACTGTAACCTCTGCAAAGAAATAAAATCTTTATGTTGGCGGAGGCTGGGAGGAACGGGAGACCGAGGACACAGGTGCAGTGATCATGTAACAGTGTACCTGTTGCCATTCACCCAGTGAAAGTAACCCAACACTTCCATATATAGAACTCAGTGTACACACAAACCTGTTCATGAGGAAGGTGAACGAGGAGAGGAAAGAGGCGGAGAGGACCGGGGAGAGGGTGGAAAAAAGGAAAAGGCGAGACAAAGTAAAAGAGAGGGGGGGGGGGAACCAAGAGAATTTGAGCTGGGGAGATAAGGGGTAAAAGCGAATGTGGGTAGGTTATGAAGGGGAGGAGGGAGAATGAGTAGAAGAGGGGAAGGAGGGAGAAGGGGTAGACGAGGTAGGAAGGCAGCTATTTCTGGATACAGCCAGCCTGTGTGGCCAGAGTAATGGTGGTTTAAAAAGACATGTAAGCAAATACGAGGACATATTAGACATGTTTCGGTCCTGGGACCTTGATCACTTCTAGGTCCCAGAACCGAAACTGTTTCCTAATAACAATGTCTATCTTTGTTCACTTTTCTTAAAACCACTATGTGGGTACCAGTCACTCAGACTTATGCGTCTGAGAGTAATGGTGAATACGCTACTACTATACTCAACATTAGGGCTAGCTCCATAAACCAAGTCAGTGACGGCTGTAATAAATAATACGTGGCAAATGTCACTGAAATGTGTGTGGTGTCAGGTGACAGAAAAGGTGAATAAAGGATGCGCGAGAGATATAGTTGGCCAGGAGGTTGATGTTACTTTCTTGATGTCAACAGTACCACCATGGGAACAAGAGTATAACTTTGACGATGAAAACGTCAGCAAGTACACTAAGCCGGTACATACAAAAAAAAAATACCACTAAAAATACCACGTATAAGTTCTGTCAAGCACCTTAACTACTGGGAATGCTTGGAAGCACTTGACTTGTACTCGTTGGAACGCAGGAGGGAGAGATATATCATAATCTACACTTGGAAAATCTTGGAAGGAATGGTCCCAAATCTGCACACAGAAATCACTCCCTACGAAAGTAAAAGACTGGGCAGGCGATGGAAAATGCCCCCAATAAAAAGTAGGGGCGCCATTGGTATACTAAGAGAAAACACCATAAGTGTCCGGGGCCCAAAACTGTTCAACAGCCTCCCATCAAGCATTAGGGGAATTGCCAATAAACCCCTGGCTGCCTTCAAGAGAGAGCTGGACAGATACCTAAAGTCAGTGCCGGATTAGCCGGGCTGTGGCTCGTACGTTGGACTGCGTGCGGCCAGCAGTAACAGCCTAGTTGATCAGGCCCTGATCCATCGGGAGGCCTGGTCATGGACTGGGCCGCGGGGGCGCTGATCCCCGGAATAACCTCCAGGTAACCAGGTACCAAACCAGCTCTCTTAGTAAGAACATAAGAAAAGCTGGACACTGCAGTAAGTCTACTGACCCATACTAGGCACATTTTTCTCAACCCTGGGTGACCAAGCCACCAATTGAAGACTGTAAGAACAGAAAATAGAAAGTTAAATACACAAAGTTAAACAAGGTATTAGAAAACACTTAATTCAAATTCAGATTCAAAGTTTATTCTCTATAAAGATTACAATGTTGAATTTACAGAATTTGGTTGTTGTGTGGTTTACATGTAGTTAAATAATGATTACAGAGTGTACCACTAGAATGCCTAGCATGGCTAGGCATTTCGGGCAGACTTAGTTTAATTCTTTATTTTAAAATATTACAAATTATGAGGTAAGTTGGTATTATGGCTAAGTGACTAAATACTAGTTTGTGAGTTTAGCAATGTGAATGCTTTTGTTTTGGCACAGTACATAGTTTCAGTATTGGAGTATCATAGGATTTATTATTTTAAGATTGAGATTAATATTTCTGTTTATGGTCAAATGGGCGAGTGAAAGTGTGAACCACCAGGTGGTATTCGTGTAGTTAGTTGATGGGGTGTATCAGGGAGATAAGATGTTTTCTAATGGTAGTTTTGAAGGTGATGAATGTGTCTGCAGTTCTAGAGTTCTCAGGTAGGGTGTTCGAGATTTTAGGGCCTTTGACATACATTGAATTTTTGTAAAGGTTTAGTCGGACACGGGGAATGTCGTAGAGATGTTTGTGTCTGGTGTTATGCCTGTGGGTTCTGTCACAACTATCAAGAAAGCGTTTTAGGTCAAGGTTGATATTGGAGTTTAAGGTCCTGTAGATGTAGATTGCACAGTAGTAAGTGTGGATGTACTGAACAGGGAGTAAATTTAGATCTATGAAGAGTGGGGGGGTGTGTTGCCAGGGATGGGATTTAGTGATTCTTACTGCATCTTTTTGTTGGGTTATTATTGGCTTTAGGTGTGTTGCTGCAGTTGATCCCCAAGCACAAATAGCATAGGTGAGGTATGGATAAATAAGTGAGTGGTATAGTGTGAGAAGGGCATTTTGCGGCACGTAGTATCGTATCTTGGAGAGGATCCCAACTGTTTTGGATACTTTTTTGGTTATGTGTTGGATATGGGTGCTGAAATTCAGGTTGTTGTCAAGGTATAGGCCTAGGAATTTGCCCTCATTATGTCTGGTAATTAGAGTGTTGTCGATCTTAACGTTAATTTGTGTATCTCCTGCTCTGCTACCAAACATAATATAGTAGGTTTTGTCAGTGTTAAGTGTAAGTTTATTGGCTGTCATCCAAGTCGATATTTTGATCACCTCCTCGTTAACAATGGTGTTGAGGGTGGCAAGATTAGGGTGAGAGATGACATAAGTCGTGTCGTCAGCAAAGAGAATGGGTTTCAGGTGTTGGGATACGTTTGGAAGATCATTGATGTATATGAGGAAGAGCAGGGGACCAAGGACACTTCCCTGCGGAACTCCAGTATCAAGTGGCCGTGTTGTTGATGCTGTGTCTTTAATGGTAACATACTGATACCTATTAGTAAGGTAAGATTTGAAATAAGCAAGCGCATGGCCTCGTATACCGTAATTGAATTAAGGAATACCACTTGGAACCTACAACACAAAGAATAATGGAACATACCACACACCTTCTATACGCTCCCAAACATTGTTCGATGTTTACTTAAGTGAGCTGACTGGCAAGTGTGGATGACGTAACTGACTCACTGACATTCTTAGGAAAGGAAACTCCTAACAACGAATAAGATATCGTACGGCGAAACTAAATTAAAATAATCTACCCAACAGATGGCGTCCCATGCGCCCCTCCTGTGTTTAGTTTAATATCTATTATGCACCCTATATCCATCCTTAACAACTAAACCTGTCACAATGCATAAAGAAATAATAGATTACCGTTTTCCTTTGTCATGATGATAACAGCTGATGATAATGATGATCAGCATGATGTATTTATTAAAAAAATATATATAATAATAATTTATTCACTGATATATTACACGTGGCCTTTCCTTCACCAGGTTGACACCATTGTTAGTGTTGTGTATGGTGAGTGTGGGAGTGTGGGCGACCACTGCCATCAGGGAGGAACGTCAGGTGGTCCTCGACAACTCCTACCCGACTGTCCTCTACATTAACACAGCCCTCGACTCAGCCTCTGCCAACACCAGAGCCGATACTTCAAATGTCATCCACGTTAACCTGTACCCACCTAACCAGGTAGGTCACTCTCCTGCTGTACCTTCGTGTGGCAATGTGCCCTTAGTCCTTCTGTCTACCTATCTGGCTTAACCCTTGTCCAGGTCTAGTGTGGTCGGCATCAACCATGAGACTTGCCCTTGCAAAAAAGATTACTCACTAATACTTGTATTAGTGAACAAGCTTGGGTACAACAGCAACATTTGGTTGTCCTCTTCTAATACTATAGATACACAGACCCGTAGCTTGATTGCTAGCGCACTCAGCTCATACTGAAGTCCGGGGTTCGATTCCCAGGATGGGTGGAAACATTAGGACGTATTCCCTTAAGACACCGGCTGTCTATGTTCACCTACCTGGGTGTTAGTCGCCTAGTGTGGGTCGCATCCTGGGGACAAAAATGATCTAATTTGCCCGAAATGCTCTACATAACAACGAGCTTTCTATATAGTATTATGTTACTGATGTCAGTTAGACCTGTATACTTTGTATTATTATTATTGTAGGAAGAAATTACTCCTTTGTTATACTAGGAGGAGCCTCATGTGTGAAGACACAGAATGGTGAGGGTTACTTGGATTATCTTACCTCCTTACACCTGCTTCCGCCCCGTATCCTCACCCTACCCACCCCATTTTTCCGCTGTGTTCATACGTACCCTGACAACAACATCGTGTCCTCTACATCACCTCTTAGACGTGTCCTCGAAACCATCCCATAATAATTACCGTGTTCTTCCAACCCATTATTACAGCGTATCCCAGACGTACCTTTCCCTGCCCACCTACCCTGTGCCCTTCCTTGCCCAGCAACCCCGTGCTCTCCCTTACCCAGCTACCCTGTGCCCTTACCTGGGTCATCACTCTCTTACATACCAGATATACTAAGTAAATTTCCTAAATTTGCTTGTAACAGATAAGTGGACTGTAGATGTAAATCCAAATGTAAACCTGTTAACCTTTTTGGGGCCTAGTTCCTACGCCTTTTGTGTATCCATATATTCTTGCGCCACCCTCCACAGGATGGATATGGGGTACACAATAAACTAGCCACATCGGTGGCTCTTGATTTAGGGAATTGGATCTGTGCTCCAGTTCCCCGAATTAAGCCTGAATGCCTTCCACATCCCCCCCCAGGCGCTGTATAATCCTCCGGGTTTAGCGCTTCCCCTTTGATTATAATAATAATAATAATTATATTCATGTAGTTGAAGAATTAATCACACTTTCAAAATTTGGGTATCTTTATTTTGCAGACGTTTCGCCAGCCAGTGACTTTATCAATACAGTGCACGGATAAACACGGAAGACTGAAGCAGAGGCGGCAATCAGTCCTTCAGACCTTGCAGCAGTTGTTCAGTACCGTAGTTCTGATGATTCAGATTCATCAACACTACGATACTTAACACCTACTACATAATTCCGCAAGGCGAGGGACTGATTACATCCTCTTCTTTAATCTTTCGTTTCTGTCCGTATTGCACTGATCGCTGATAATGCCATTGCTTGACGAAATGTCTAAACAATGAAGATACCCAGATGTTGCACATGTGTCTAACTCTTCAACTTGTCGGTACTGTATACCAGTGACATTATGATTCATGTTGTTTCCTGGATACTTCCCCTCAAGGAAGGTTCCTTGATGTTGGTGAGGGGCTCTTGATTTAGGGAATTGGATCTGTGCTCCACTTCCCCGAATTAAGCCTGAATACCTTCCACATCCCCCCCCCCCAGGCGCTGTATAATCCTCAGGGTTTAGCGCTTCCCCCTTTATAATAATAATAATAATCCTGGATACTTGCACTCATCCAACAGGAACTTTACTTTAGATTTTACCACATGTTAGTACCCTCCGCGGACTGGTAATGACTCTCGCGACTCCTGCCTGGGAAGTCATGGGAAAGTTGGGGGGGAGGGGGTCTGTCTCCAGAAGGAGGAGCGAGCCACCAGTGTTTCACGCACCATAACATGAGTAAGTGACACTGGACCCCTAAAAATTCGCCCAACTGTATTTTGTACTTCGTATTGTATTTCACGAAGCGTTAAATCCGTGTGGATCATTGGGGCTTTGAGCGCAGGGCCTGATAGACGCTCTATCCTCTGTCTGGCAATTACGTCTCGGTCTCTAACCCTGATTTGGGGCTTCCTGCAGAAACCTGCAGAACCCAGGCGGGCGGTTGTGGTGCTGAGAGGTGAGGCTGAAGGCACTCTGGTACTGACGCAGGAAGACCCTCCCGCGGGTGTCACCCGCATCGAGGGCTCCATCTCGAACCTCACTAGCGGCCTCCATGGCTTCCACATCCACCAGTTCGGCGATCTCTCCGGCGGCTGCGGCACCGCAGGCGGACACTACAACCCCTTCGGGGTAAGTCAACGTGTGCCCCAGCATTCAGTGCAGCATGGGTTAGATATTACAGCCATGCATTACAATTTGCATGCCTCATATTTGTACTCTGAATAATTGCAAGTTGGAAAGAAATGAAACATATGACAATGTTTCACTTGATAAATAAGATTATATATATATATATATATATATATATATATATATATATATATATATATATATATATATATATATATATATATATATATATATATATATATATATATATATATATATATATATATATATATAATATATATATATATATATTATATATATGGGGAAGTGGAAAAGAATCTTTCCTCCGTAAGCCATGCGTGTCGTATGAGGCGACTAAAATGCCGGGAGCAATGGGCTAGTAACCCCTTCTCCTGTATACAATTACTAAAAAAGAGAAGAAGAAAAACTTTATAAAATTGGGATGCTTAAATGTGCGTGGATGTTGTGCGGATGACAAGAAACAGATGATTGCTGATGTTATGAATGAAAAGAAGTTGGATGTCCTGGCTCTAAGCGAAACAAAGCTGAAGGGGGTAGGAGAATTTCAGTGGGGGGAAATAAATGGGATTAAATCTGGAGTATCTGAGAGAGTTAGAGCAAAGGAAGGGGTAGCAGTAATGTTAAATGATCAGTTATGGAAGGAGAAAAGAGAATATGAGTGTGTAAATTCAAGAATTATGTGGATTAAAGTAAAGGTTGGATGCGAGAAGTGGGTCATAATAAGCGTGTATGCACCTGGAGAAGAGAGGAATACAGAGGAGAGAGAGAGATTTTGGGAGATGTTAAGTGAATGTATAGGAGCCTTTGAACCAAGTGAGAGAGTAATTGTGGTAGGGGACCTGAATGCTAAAGTAGGAGAAACTTTTAGAGAGGGTGTGGTAGGTAAGTTTGGGGTGCCAGGTGTAAATGATAATGGGAGCCCTTTGGTTGAACTTTGTATAGAAAGGGGTTTAGTTATAGGTAATACATATTTTAAGAAAAAGAGGATAAATAAGTATACACGATATGATGTAGGGCGAAATGACAGTAGTTTGTTGGATTATGTATTGGTAGATAAAAGACTGTTGAGTAGACTTCAGGATGTACATGTTTATAGAGGGGCCACAGATATATCAGATCACTTGCTAGTTGTAGCTACACTGAGAGTAAAAGGTAGATGGGATACAAGGAGAATAGAAGCATCAGGGAAGAGAGAGGTGAAGGTTTATAAACTAAAAGAGGAGGCAGTTAGGGTAAGATATAAACAGCTATTGGAGGATAGATGGGCTAATGAGAGCATAGGCAATGGGGTCGAAGAGGTATGGGGTAGGTTTAAAAATGTAGTGTTAGAGTGTTCAGCAGAAGTTTGTGGTTACAGGAAAGTGGGTGCAGGAGGGAAGAGGAGTGAATGGTGGAATGATGATGTAAAGAGAGTAGTAAGGGAGAAAAAGTTAGCATATGAGAAGTTTTTACAAAGTAGAAGTGATGCAAGGAGGGAAGAGTATATGGAGAAAAAGAGAGAGGTTAAGAGAGTGGTGAAGCAATGTAAAAAGAGAGCAAATGAGAGAGTGGGTGAGATGTTATCAACAAATTTTGTTGAAAATAAGAAAAAGTTTTGGAGTGAGATTAACAAGTTAAGAAAGCCTAGAGAACAAATGGATTTGTCAGTTAAAAATAGGAGAGGAGAGTTATTAAATGGAGAGTTAGAGGTATTGGGAAGATGGAGGGAATATTTTGAGGAATTGTTAAATGTTGATGAAGATAGGGAAGCTGTGATTTCGTGTATAGGGCAAGGAGGAATAACATCTTGTAGGAGTGAGGAAGAGCCAGTTGTGAGTGTGGGGGAAGTTCGTGAGGCAGTAGGTAAAATGAAAGGGGGTAAGGCAGCCGGGATTGATGGGATAAAGATAGAAATGTTAAAAGCAGGTGGGGATATAGTTTTGGAGTGGTTGGTGCAATTATTTAATAAATGTATGGAAGAGGGTAAGGTACCTAGGGATTGGCAGAGAGCATGCATAGTTCCTTTGTATAAAGGCAAAGGGGATAAAAGAGAGTGCAAAAATTATAGGGGGATAAGTCTGTTGAGTGTACCTGGTAAAGTGTATGGTAGAGTTATAATTGAAAGAATTAAGAGTAAGATGGAGAATAGGATAGCAGATGAACAAGGAGGCTTTAGGAAAGGTAGGGGGTGTGTGGACCAGGTGTTTACAGTGAAACATATAAGTGAACAGTATTTAGATAAGGCTAAAGAGGTCTTTGTGGCATTTATGGATTTGGAAAAGGCGTATGACAGGGTGGATAGGGGGGCAATGTGGCAGATGTTGCAAGTATATGGTGTAGGAGGTAGGTTACTGAAAGCAGTGAAGAGTTTTTACGAGGATAGTGAGGCTCAAGTTAGAGTATGTAGGAAAGAGGGAAAATTTTTCCCAGTAAAAGTAGGCCTTAGACAAGGATGTGTGATGTCACCGTGGTTGTTTAATATATTTATAGATGGGGTTGTAAGAGAAGTAAATGCGAGGGTCTTGGCAAGAGGCGTGGAGTTAAAAGATAAAGAATCACACACAAAGTGGGAGTTGTCACAGCTGCTCTTTGCTGATGACACTGTGCTCTTGGGAGATTCTGAAGAGAAGCTGCAGAGATTGGTGGATGAATTTGGTAGGGTGTGCAAAAGAAGAAAATTAAAGGTGAATACAGGAAAGAGTAAGGTTATGAGGATAACAAAAAGATTAGGTGATGAAAGATTGAATATCAGATTGGAGGGAGAGAGTATGGAGGAGGTGAACGTATTCAGATATTTGGGAGTGGACGTGTCAGCGGATGGGTCTATGAAAGATGAGGTGAATCATAGAATTGATGAGGGAAAAAGAGTGAGTGGTGCACTTAGGAGTCTGTGGAGACAAAGAACTTTGTCCTTGGAGGCAAAGAGGGGAATGTATGAGAGTATAGTTTTACCAACGCTCTTATATGGGTGTGAAGCGTGGGTGATGAATGTTGCAGCGAGGAGAAGGCTGGAGGCAGTGGAGATGTCATGTCTGAGGGCAATGTGTGGTGTGAATATAATGCAGAGAATTCGTAGTTTGGAAGTTAGGAGGAGGTGCGGGATTACCAAAACTGTTGTCCATAGGGCTGAGGAAGGGTTGTTGAGGTGGTTCGGACATGTAGAGAGAATGGAGCGAAACAGAATGACTTCAAGAGTGTATCAGTCTGTAGTGGAAGGAAGGCGGGGTAGGGGTCGGCCTAGGAAGGGTTGGAGGGAGGGGGTAAAGGAGGTTTTGTGTGCGAGGGGCTTGGACTTCCAGCAGGCATGCGTGAGCGTGTTTGATAGGAGTGAATGGAGACAAATGGTTTTTAATACTTGACGTGCTGTTGGAGTGTGAGCAAGGTAACATTTATGAAGGGATTCAGGGAAACCGGCAGGCCGGACTTGAGTCCTGGAGATGGGAAGTACAGTGTCTACACTCTGAAGGAGGGGTGTTAATGTTGCAGTTTAAAAACTGTAGTGTAAAGCACCCTTCTGGCAAGACAGTGATGGAGCGAATGATGGTGAAAGTTTTTCTTTTTCGGGCCACCCTGCCTTGGTGGGAATCGGCCGGTGTGATAATAATAAAAAAAAAAAAAATATATATATATATATATATATATATATATATATATATATATATATATTACACACTGTTTTAGTGTTTCATGCTATTCTACAACTCATACTTGTTTACAGAAACAGCATGGGGCCCCCGAGAATTTCAATCGTCATCTGGGTGACTTGGGCAACATCGTGGCTGACGAGTCTGGCGTCGCCTTCGTCAACATCACAGACCCTCTGGTGGCTCTGACGGGTCTCAGGACAGTTGTGGGTCGTGCTGTGGTTGTTCACGCTGGCGCGGATGACCTCGGCAAGGGTGGCAATGAAGAGAGTCTTAAGACTGGCAACGCTGGAGGTCGTGTGGCATGTGGCGTCATAGGATTCGCTTAAGAGGTTCCTACGCAGTGAGATCTGGAGAGGGACGTAGGCTTGCAAGATGCCTGAGGTCACATGGATCCTCTGCACCTCAGGAAACTATCCTTCACCTACAACCACAACAGCTCCAAGTATACTTCCACAATGCTATACAAGTTACTGATGCACATGGCTCTCCAGATCTCCTTGCATTAAAGAACATAAGAACAGAGCTCACACTGTAGTTGGAATATTAGATCATGTTAAATAGCTTTTACTTACGCTAAAACCATTCCTAAGAACGTGACAAGAAAGAATTCTACCAATTTTTATTTGTCTAATACCATATCATTATATATAAGATATTTTTTATCACATACCGAAAAGTGAGAGACAAGAGATAAGTATAGCACTGGGATATTTATTGAGAAGACGTATCTCTCTGGAGGCTTTTTCCAAAGTTTCCCCGAGCAAAACATTTCACTATATATCTTAGTACTACACATACGTCTATATCAAACAAACGATCATGTCTACGAGGTCAAACATAGACCCCCCCCCCCACCCTGCAATTTGTCAGATTCTCTTGTTGTGAGTAGTGACGAATGTGATAACAAAAAGAATGTATACAGACCAAATAATAATCTATTGTTATATAATGTTATCAGGTAAACATGTATTTTTTGTATTTACATAATATGTTGAAAAAATTGGACCTACGGTGAAACTATACAATTCTTGTATTATTTCCCCCTGAACATCTTAAGTTCTGATGCTGGTGAAGGACTCTTGATCCAAGAGGAATTGGAACTATCCCTCCTTTAGATTAAACCTGAGTAGCTCCCATCCCCTAAGTGGTGGTTGACCTAAAGGGTTTAGAGCTCCCACACGATTATAATAATCTACAATGATCAAGTATTTTAAACTGGTTGCTTAAGAAACTTTTCTACATTCCGCTGAATAGAAGTAAGAGTAAAAAATTATGCACAACACTGTACCAGAGGCCTGGTCTGGGACCAGGGCGCGGGGGCAGTGACTCCCAGAATGGACTATATTTAACCTACATAATGCATGAATCTACTTGGAAAACTATAATATAGTTTCAGTTTAATCACAAAGTTTCTCCTGTGCTCCAGGCCAGCGCTTGGGATCCACGCACCACCCTACATTACAGCTTCATCCCTCAATAAATATTTACGTTTTTTGAAAGTATGGTACACACTGGGTGTTGGCAGTAGTTGTGATGGTGCCAGCAGCAGGCCAGGGGTGTTAGTGGTGGTTTTGACAGTGATGGTGGTACTAATGATAGTGGTAGTGGTTGCTTTGACAGTGATGGTGATACTAATGATAGTGGTAGTGGTTGTTTTGACAGTGATGGTGGTACTAATGATAGTGGTAGTGGTTGTTTTGTCAGTGACAGTAGTGGTTGCCGAGACAGATATTAAAACAGTTGAGCAAGTTTACTTAGCTCGTTATACAGTAAAAAAAAGTTCGTTGTTACTAAACTCTCAGGAGGCATTGCTATGGTGCAGTATTGACCTTCACTGAGGCAGGGTAAGTTATCATTTTCACTGGGAAGCACCAAACCCGTACAAGTCAGACTTCAAACACGGAGACATCCCTTCAAACAAGGGTAACTTGATGCTTGTGAAGGAACTGCTTATAATCCAAAGGATTCCAGCTCACATCCCTCGCTTTTCCTTGAATCTTACCTGACTACCTCCTATTATCCTTGCGGATGTAGCGCTTTCCTTAATATAATAAGTTGTTGTCGTCGTCGTCCACAAGTCAGAGTGGAATAAGCAGAAGGCGAAGGTTACCTTGGACCCCCACATCTCTCTCTCAATTTGACCCTCCAATTAAATCACTCCATAATTAAGGCTTATCGTACATCATCATCCCTTATTTCATATCTCGTTAAGGCAGAACTTAATTATAATATATTCTTGAATATACATAATGTTAAGACCTTACAAATTAATCACAACAGATAACGAAGTGCGTTGTGATCCCTTACAATATTGCGGCTAATTTTAGCCATGTTTGAGTACTCTTTAATTAAGTCTGGTATGATTTTCTAGTTCATCAAAATCATTGGGGTTAAATGATTAGTATGTGTCCTTCCTCCCAGTCGCATTACTTTCCTTCATTCTTCTTATCCTATCCCTCACTTTTGTCTTCTCCCTTTCTTTTACGTTCCATTTTGTCTTCTACGATCCTTACCTTTTCATCTTCCCTGCCCCATCCTTCTTTCTAAAGCGTCCCTCACACATTTCTTGCCTTTATGTCCCACTCCTTCAGTCTCTCCTATCTTCACCCCTTCATACCTCCCTTACCACCCTTTCCTTCCTTTCTTCCTACCCCCTTCCTCTCTCCCTTCTTAACGTAAAGTATTTAAGCTTTCATCTAGCTACTGAACCCATAATGAACTATCAGACTATCCCTGCTGAGATGGACGTCACAGTGCCAGCACCGATGAACGAGTCATCTTATCGCAAAGACAAGTGTTACTTAATTAATTTCCTGACGAATAAACTAACACCAACAAGCAATCATAAAGTGAGAGAAGAATGCCGGGATTGTAAGAACAAGCGGAGTTCCCAAGGATCATTTCTCGGTCCCATGTTGTTCTTGATATACATGAATGACCTGCCAACGGAGATGATACACAGATGAAGTAAAGGATACAGAAAAAGCAGTGCAAAAAACGCTGCAAAATAATACTAACATGCTGCAGGAGGTCATTATTAAAATATACAGTACCACTATGAAACCATAATTTATTTTCACAAGAAACGCTAAACAGGAATGAACAACACAGCAATCTCAAATGTATAGGAAAGCCGGAGCTCCAAATATTTACTACCAGGCTAGCCACAGATTAACGACCTACATTATGAGTACAAGCTTGAAGAAGGTAAGATCACAGCACTGAAACAATATCCTGATAGGACGAGCTCACTAGCGGGCTTCTCCAACAACCATTATCTGCTCTCACAATTTTTCTAATTTATATCAATGACTTTCCAGAAGGAATAAATAGCAATACCGTTTGCAGATGATGAAAAAGTTTTATGCAACGTAGGAATTCAAATTTACTCTAAAATCCTGCACAAATTTTCTTAGGAATAAATTAAAAAATATCTGGATTGTAAAATGGAAAAGAGATCACAACGTATGTAAAATAACACATATAATAGGCAACTGATGTGAGAAAAAAGATGGGGAAGATTTTTTATTTTACCAGGCAGCCTCCAGGTGAGGACAAGCGACAATAATTTAAAATTAGGAAACAGCAGAACAAAAAGCACACCAAAAAAAAAAAAAATATTCATAAATACAGTAATAAATATCTCGGATGGAACAGTGCTGCAACTGCTCAAAACTCGACAAATTATATAATTGCTCATATAGCTACATTTATATAACACACCTCTTCCTCATCCCTGTGTGATTAACAGCACCATTCTTAGATCAAAGATATTCTTACAAACATACATATCATGAATACCTGCCGGCGTCGTTACGCTTTACTGCATCCGTTCCGTAAGTTCATTTTCTTGGAATTTTCAATTTTAACCCCATTACAAAATATAGCCAGAGGTTCAGCGATACTGAAGCTTGTTCTCCCTCCCTCCTGGGTCCACGCGGCTATGTTGTCAACTTTACAAACTGAGACAACGTGAAGGAGAGAGCAAGAAAGTGTTTACATAATGCCAGAATGGGTGATACTGGAACTAATAGCGTAATATCCCAACAGTATTAGCAGCCAAAATTTGACCCCCCTATGTATAACAGTCCACACGATCGTCCCTTACATAAGCTTGAGCTTATGTAAGGGCCTCCGAAATAGTGACGCTCCAGGAAGTGGTCCTGACTATGGCTAATAGCCTTATTTTACTTGACTTGTGAATTACCAGAGGGTGTGGCCATATATGGTCTGGTTTTAAGTATACCATTTAGCTACGGGCCACCTTTAGTACACGGATGATAGTGAGTATATTCAGTTCTCATGACAGTGCCTTCACTACTACGATACATTGTTAGTGTTAACCATGTATATACGAGGTATCTCTCTCAGTATATAAATATACACCAAGAGGTATAAATCTCAAGTTTATTCATACTGAAAATTTATAACCCATAAGGTGTACATTTCTTAGTTTATCCATACCGACAATTTTCTTAATTACCTATCTCAGGGAATAAGGCATTGTTGATGACTGCGTACAGGTAACGTGCGGCTTTCATGACTCACATGCAGTCGATAGCTTTTAAACCTAACAAAGTAATTAATAAAAATTACTCTACAGCAGCGGACCTCTTAACTGTGTATTGCAAAGTGAAGGTTGTGTCTGCTCCTTTCCAACTGTCCAGATATCCAGATATTTTCACTACTACAAATAGAGAGGTTTGTAACTGGAGCCGCGGACGAAGTTCCATTAGCCATGTCACTACCCTCAGTCATGTGAGTATTGGTCAAACACGCCATAAATGTTCATCATATTTTCGGCGTGGAGCGGTGCACACTATATGTATTCCTTCAGATAAGCAGTATAAAACGCTATATTCATCTTATAGGTAATCTTATAAGTAAAACTGGTCAAAACATACGGTAAGCTTTTATTATTCAGAGTCTCTGGTAGACTACAGATTATCATCCATGTCAAAAAAAAAGCACGTACGACAGCTACTGTAATATAGATCTTATCGACACGATACTTTCATCTACTAAAAATGAAGTTTAGGGGACATTTCGTATTTCATAAGCTCACCATTGCTCGTTGCCTACAAGCGCTGTATGACCCTTGCGGGTTTAACGCTTAGTTGATTGTAATAATAGCACTACTCGTGGTGCATTCTATGTAATACTTAGTCACTCTCTCTTTTCTGCATCTTTACCTACGTGATGATCCTTAAGTTTGTAGTGAACTGCTCTCATTACTGATTTTTACAAGCTTAAATAATTTATTGTAAGTAACACGAGAACCATTGTATAGATAGCTTATATGGTAGCTCCTTCGGTTCACATCTGAAAGACCTGGATTCCATCCCGACACAAGATAAATATTGGGCATGCTCCCTTACACCTGCTGCTCTTGTTGACGTAGCAGTGAGTAGGTATCTGGGATTCGGCAGACTGCTGTAAGTCGTATCCTGGGGAAGAGGACCAAAGGATCCCAACGGAAATAAGCCAGACATATTGGGTTATCCAGGGTTACTAACCCTGCGGATAAATAATCGAAGTAAAATCTTTCTATTTTAAATAACTTACAACAGAGAGAGATATGCTTCTTCGGTACATTTTTACCGACTCCGACTCCAGTAACCCAAGAATTGCTTCCGACTCCGACTCCATAGCTCTGTGAAAAACATGTGAAAAACATTTAAAGATTTTTGGCAAAAAATTCGTACGATCACTCGAAGGCAAGGTCCCTCCTCCATAACACCACACTTCATTTTCTATGACTCGTAAAAGAAAACGTATTGCCACATTTTTTCTTATTTAGTTTAGAAGTAAATTAGTCAATACGGGTTTCAACGGTTAGACAAAGTGTCTTGTAGAAAGACAGGTCAAATATCAAAAAAGGTGAGGTACAGATGAATTCGAGGGACGGGGCTAAGGATAATGTGGGCTGGGCTCTTCGTCCATGGATAATGCTGGGGGAGACAGTGGCCGCCCTACCTGGAGGGTATTCCAAGGATCAACGCCCCTGCGGCCCGGTCCATGGCCAGGCCTCCCGGTGGATCAGGGCCTAATCAACTAAGCTGTTACTGCCGGCCGCACGTAACCCAACGTACGAACCACATCTGATCTGTCCAACTCCCTCGTGAAGGCAGCTGGTTACCTGGAGGTTACCTGGAGGTTATTCCGGGGATCAACGCCCCCGCGGCCCGGTCCATGACCAAGCCTCCTGGTGGATCAGGGCCTGATCAACCAGGCTGTTACTGCTGGCCGCACAGAGTCCAACGTACGAGCCACAGCCCGGCTGATCCGGCACTGACTTTAGGTATCTGTCCAGCTCTCTCTTGAAGACAGCCAGGGGTTTATTGGCAATTCCCCTAATGCTTGATGGGAGGCTGTTGAACAGTCTTGGGCCCCAGACACTTATGGTGTTTTCCCTTAGTGTACCAATGGCGCCCCTACTTTTTATTGGCGGCATTTTGCATCGCCTGCCCAGTCTTTTACTTTCGTAGGGAGTGATTTCTGTGTGCAGATTTGGGACCATTCCTTCCAAGATTTTCCAAGTGTAGATTATGATATATCTCTCCCTCCTGCGTTCCAACGAGTACAAGTCAAGTGCTTCCAAGCGTTCCCAGTTGTTAAGGTGCTTGACAGAACTTATACGTGCAGTAAAGGATCTCTGTACACTCTCTAGATCTGCGATTTCACCTGCTTTGAATGGAGATGTTAATGTACAGCAGTATTCCAGCCTAGAGAGAACAAGTGATTTGAAAAGGATCATCATTGGCTTGGCATCTCTCGTTTTGAAAGTTCTCATTATCCATCCTATCATTTTCTTTGCACGTGCGATCGTGGCACTGTTGTGATCCTTGAGAGTGAGATCCTCAGACATTACTACTCCCAGGTCCCTTACATTATTTTTCCGCTCTATTGTATGGCCGGAGTCAGTAGTATACTCTGTTCTAGCTATTATCTCCTCCAGTTTTCCATAACGGAGTAGTTGGAATTTGTCCTCATTGAACATCATATTGTTTACCGTTGCCCACTGGAAAACTTTGTTTATATCTTCTTGGAGGTTAACCGCGTCCTCAGCAGATGACAGCCTCATGCAGATCCTAGTATCATCCGTAAAGGATGATACGGTGCTGTGGTGTATATCTCTGTCTATGTCTGATATGAGGATAAGGAATAAGATGGGGGCGAGTACTGTGCCTTTTGGAACAGAGCTCTTCACTATGGCAGCCTCCGATTTAACTCTGTTGACCACTACTCTTTGTGTTCGATTTGTTAGAAAGTTGAAGATCCATCTCCCCACTTTCCCAGTTATTCCTTTAGCACGTATTTTATGGGCTATTACGACATGATCGCATTTGTCAAATGCTTTTGCAAAGTCTGTGTATATTACATCTGCATTCTGATTTTCTTCCAGTGCATCCAAGGCCATGTCATAGTGATCCAGTAGTTGTGAGAGGCAGGAGCGACCTGCCCTGAACCCATGTTGCCCTGGATTGTGCAGATTTTGGGAATCCAGGTGATTTACAATCCTGCTTCTTAGCACTCTTTCAAAGATTTTTATGATGTGGGACGTCAGAGCTGTTAGGTAAGACACATATGCAACAGTTAGGTATCTTTATTTCGAAACGTTTCGCCTACACAGTAGGCTTCTTCAGTCGAGTACAGAAAAGTTGATAGAAGCAGAAGATACTTGAAGACGATGTAATCAGTCCATCACCCTTAAAGTTTTGAGGTGGTCAGTCCCTCAGCCTGGAGAAGAGCATTGTTCCATAGTATGAAACAATATGGAGATGAAGTGACAGGATGGAGCCTTATATAGCGCCAGAAGGTGAGACGTAGGTCACTAGGAGAGGTAAGAACGCAATGTTGGGAGGTCAGGTCCCTCTCAAATCCAGCCGTTCTCACTGGCTGGATTTGAGAGGGACCTGACCTCCCAACATCTGCGTTCTTACCTCTCCTAGTGACCTACGTCTCATCTCCTGGCGCTATATAAGGGTCCATCCTGTCACTTCATCTCCATATTGTTTCATGCTATGGAACAATGCTCTTCTCCAGACTGAGGGACTGACCACCTCAAAACTTTAAGGGTGATGGACTGATTACATCGTCTTCAAGTATCTTCTGCTTCTATCAACTTTTCTGTACTCGACTGAAGAAGCCTACTGTGTAGGCGAAACGTTTCGAAATAAAGATACCTAACTGTTGCATATGTGTCTTACCTAACAACCTGTCGGTATTTTATACCATTTTAATGTTCAATCACGTCAGAGCTATTGGTCTATAGTTCTTAGCTAATGCTTTGCTGCCACCTTTATGGAGTGGGGCTATATCCGTTGTTTTAAGTGACTGTGGAATTTCACCCATGTCCAAGCTCCTCCTCCATAGTGTACTTAGGGCACGCGAGAGGGGTTTCTTGCAGTTCTTAATGAAAACAGAGTTCCACGAGTCTGGGCCCGGGCTGAGTGCATGGACATGTTGTCAATGGCTTTTTCGAAATCTATCGGAGTTAGGGTAATGTCAGAAATCTGGCATGCATTTATGGAGTTTTGAGGCTCATTCATGAAGAAATCATTTGGGTCGTCGATCCTCATCACAATGTATTAACAGCCCCCCCCCCCGCCATGCAAAGGTCACCCAACTTCGAGGGAAGGAGGACCACTGATCTGCAAAGATTCGTGTCGAACACGCAGTTAACACCCGCCCAGAGTGATGGGTGTTATAAGAATGGAGGAACACTACAGCAGGCCTGCTGGCCCATACTAGGCAAGTTCTTCTCAAATCCAACTACTCCCACCCACATATAAACATAAGAACATAAGCTATCTCGCTGTTTTTTAAGGTATCATATAAATGATACCTTAAAAGTTAAAAGATAAAGAATCACACATAAAGTGGGAGTTGTCACAGTTGCTCTTTGATGATGACACTGTGCTCTTGGGAGATTCTGAAGAGAAGCTGCAGAGATTGGCTGATGAATTTGGTAGGGTGTGCAAAAGAAGAAAATTAAAAGTGAATACAGGAAAGAGTAAGGTTATGAGGATAACAAAAAGATTAGGTGATGAAAGATTGGATATCAGATTGGAGGGAGAGAGTATGGAGGAGGTGAATGTATTCAGATATTTGGGAGTGGACGTGTCAGCGGATGGGTCTATGAAAGATGAGGTGAATCATAGAATTGATGAGGGGAAAAGGGTGAGTGGTGCACTTAGGAGTCTGTGGAGACAAAGAACTTTGCCCTTGGAGGCAAAGAGGGGAATGTATGAGAGTATAGTTTTACCAACGCTCTTATATGGGTGTGAAGCATGGGTGATGAATGTTGCAGCGAGGAAAAGGCTGGAGGCAGTGGAGATGTCGTGTCTGAGGGCAATGTGTGGTGTGAATATAATGCAGAGAATTCGTAGTTTGGAAGTTAGGAGGAGGTGCGGGATTACCAAAACTGTTGTCCAGAGGGCTGAGGAAGGGTTGTCGAGGTGGTTCGGACATGCAGAGAGAATGGAGCGAAACAGAGTGACTTCAAGAGTATATCAGTCTGTAGTGGAAGGAAGGCGGGGTAGGGGTCGGCCTAGGAAAGGTTGGAGGGAGGGGGTAAAGGAGGTTTTGTGTGCGAGGGGCTTGGACTTCCAGCAGGCATGCGTGAGCATGTTTGATAGGAGTGAATGGAGACAAATGGTTTTTAATACTTGACGTGCTGTTGGAGTGTGAGCAAAGTAACATTTATGAAGGGATTCAGGGAAACCGGCAGGCCGGACTTAAGTCCTGGAGATGGGAAGTACAGTGCCTGCAATCTGAAGGAGGGGTGTTAATGTTGCAGTTTAAAAACTGTAGTGTAAAGCACCTTTCTGGCAAGACAGTGATGGAGTGAATGATGGTGAAAGTTTTTCTTTTTCGGGCCACCCTGCCTTGGTGGGGATCGGCCAGTGTGATAAAAAAAATAAATGATAGTAACCACAGCGTATCTATTTTTTTTTAGAAACTGTATAAAAAATCTTTATAACGTCATTAAAAATTTGTAGCAGTCGTTCAATGCAGCGTATACATATGTGGCAAATGCAATATTTTATCAAATATAATGATCGGGGGTATATCTATTTTTTGCAAGAAAATGTGGGTGTAAGAGAAAAGGAGAGAATGTCTCGTTAGGTGCAGCAAGAGAAAGTGTGGGCAAACATTGGCTGAATGTGATAAGACAATGGTGGTGGGCTGAAGTGTTTGCTTCTCCTCCCTCCCAGCCAGGCTATTACTCTTCACCTTGAAATCTGTAATAAGTCACATTGACTTTAGTGGGTTATCCTAGGTTAAATCTACATAACGTACTTTTTATGCTCCATCAAAAACATTGTAAAAAATATTTGCATACTATGTACACAAAAACCTAAATGAAAATCTATTGTTGATTAATAGGGTTTACAACCTATTGAAAGGACGAGGATAATTGAGGCTGCTCCAGCCATAAGACTCAACTCACACTTGACAAAAATCGACACTGCCCTCAATTTAGTGGGAAATTAAACAACTGCGTGTTGATTTTTAACTCAGTAATATAATCTAGTCCCAAACTGCTCCAGTGGTTGTCTCAAAAGCAGGACACAGTAAATTTACACATGCCTAGTGCTGACACCGCTCTGACTTAAAAAATGACACGTCATAGAAATTAAGTCTAATACTATCATAACGTAAAATGATGACAGTGTAGAAGATTTACGGATACCCAGAACAAAGTTCAGAATGGTGACCCCCTTATCCTCGAAGGCTATGGACATAGGCTGCAGACACGATAAGAAGCAATTTGCATGTGGAGTTTTGTTAATGGAAACAGAGCAACACTCATGCCTGAGTCGGTAGGAAATTGCTAACTTCTGATCTCTGAGTAATGTGGGGGGGGGGGAAGGCTGCACCTGACAGTTTGCCAAAGTGTAGCCATGCCCCCCACTGCTCGTTATGCAAGTAGTCTGTGCAAGGTAGCTTCAAGCACCTCAATCTCGGCACACACAATATCAACTCTATTATACAATACTATAAAAATGGTAAATAACAGAGAAAAATGTGAGTTATTACAACATAGGTCTAGGGCATCATCTCGGCTGTCAGTGATACGTATTCCTTGTGGTAATATCAATCCTACCAGAAACCACCCCTCAAGGGAGGTTCCTTGACGCTGGTGAGGGAATCTTGATCTAGGGAATTGGATCTGTGCTCCGGTTCCCTGAATTGAGCCTGAATATCTTCCATCCCCCCACATGCGATGTATAATCCTACTGGTTTAGCACTCCCCCGTGATTATAATAATAATACCAGAAAACAACCAACGAATAATGCACATATGAAGAGTACGTTACAGTGATCACTGGTGTCTGAAGACTCCAGTAACACAACCTGTCCGAGAGCTTGATATGTACCCATAAACATCCTTTCGACGTGTGTTAATACGCATGATAGCGTCAGTGGTGTTGACACAGTGAGGTGGGCTTCCCCTCTCATGACTCCGCCATCCAACACCTCCACTCGGAAATCTCACTCACGATGGATTACTTCTTGAGGAGCATTCATCATAACTGTAAGGTGCCGCCATTTCCGAAGATGGTCTTGGGTATATGGGCGTGGGCAGGTGCTAAAATCACACTTCCTTTCTCTTTTGAGTTGCAGAGTGAATGAATGTTGGACTAGCATGCAAGAATAGACATGATTCATACACAAACACCAGGTATACAGTAGTGTAAAATCAGCGAGTGAGGAAATAATATAAAATTCTCATGGATTCCATTTAACACTGAACTGCTCGTACATGATAAGGTTGATGAATTAGTCAAAGAAAATGCGTTGAACTAAAATACTGACTATAACTTTGATCCATCTGCGTCAAGCATTAAAATAATATTAGGAAAGCAGTAAATAATGAATCTGAATGTTATAGGAATGTACTTAGAAACCTGAATAGATTTTATAACACTACTAACATGAACGTCGATAAACACATTTATGGAGTTTTGTCATATAATTTGTTAATATTTGCAGTAGTTCTAGCACACTGGTTTAGGCTTATAGGTTAGGTCAGACAAGATTCATCAAGAAACAAGACTAGTGTTACTTACCTGACGCGGGTTTGAGTCACATGATGGGCCGCCACTGGAGCTTTCAGTCGTCTGACCGAGGCCTTCCGATGGCTTACCGGTCCACTCCTTTAAAAATTGATATTAAAAATAGGCTATTACTGAATGTTGGCCTTTGGCGGAGCACAGACATTACTCTTTATGATACAACCGATCTACACAATAGTTTACATCTTAGTTTACAATTGTGGCTTCTCCTTATTGATTGTGCTAAATAATATTTTTTTATTTTCTTGAATAATGATAGGATGTTTCAATTATGTGATCACTGAATTTCCTCTTATTTACCAACAAGAGCATTTTCAGTCTTTCTTCATAATTTATATTTATTGACCATTTAGTAATATCTTTACTTATTTTTCATTAGGTAACATAATTGTAGGGATACCAATGCACAGTTTTATACATTATTTTAGAGGTAATCATTTACTTTAGGTGCTTTATTGAGATTTTTTGATAAGTTATCATGGAAATCCTCCAATATTAAGTTGGTTCTGCAATGGACACAGTCACATTTTGGGACTGGGATAGCAATGTTCTTTTTTTAGCAGCCAAAAGGAAAAAAAATCAACCTAACTTAGATTAGGAGTTAAATTCTAGGTTAAGCTAGTTTGGGTTAGGTTGGGTTCCTCTTTGTGTTACAAATAAGAAAACTTTTACCCCATAGGCCTAAAATATAAATATGTTCATTGCACAACCCACCAAATATTAGAGAATTTACATAATGAAAAACAAGTCCCTAAATTAAATACAAGTTCTTTGTATACAAGTTCTGTGTATCTTTTAATATTCCACCTCCTTTCAAGGGAGGACTTTGATGCCGGTGAAAGGCTCTTGGTTCATGGACTTGGAGCTACCTTTCTCTGCCTTAGTTCAAGCATGAATGCTTCTCATTCCCCAATATGACTCTTAAGTGTTAAGCGCCACAGCATTAGTATATAATAATAATAATAATAATAATAATAATAATAATAATAATAATAATAATAATAATAATAATAATAATAATAATAATAATAATAATGATGATAAAAAAACAATAATGCAGTAATTATGGAGATAATGTTCTTATCCGCGTTAAGTGATAATTTATACTTTAATATAACTAATAATGTTTTGCAAAAGATATTTTTATAAAATGTTGGCATGAGTAAATATATACAAAACAGCTATTTTTTTTTATAAATTTGTGAAAATAAATCTACCTCACCTAACCTGATGTAATCCACAGCACCTCAAAATAACCTAGAGTACTTAATTGTAAGTTATTCTGCAGAGGTTACTTACACTTACTGGCAAGGAGGGAACACACGTGCTATGGCAGTCAGGAAATGGTGCACGATATTGCGTTGCCTGCTTCAAGTCGACTCTGCACACGTTTCCGCAGGTAACACAGCTTTGCACCATAGGAAATCCCTCCATGTTGTCGAAATAGTTTCATTCCACGTTCGTCTTGTCCCCTAAAGTCGCTAATGATGTAAAAACAAATAATATCACGAGATTCACGGAGGAACTCTCACTCCTGTGTAAGTTGTAATGGCCGGGTCTGTGGAGGACTGTGATTGGAGCAGCGTGTCACGTGACTGACTCTGATTGGCCAGGGATGACAGGTGAGTGAATACTAATGGTTGATTGGTCCTCTCTAGATCCCTCATGTTATTGAATGTCTTGATCCCTCTTGGGTAAATTTTTAACTACATAAAATGTAATCCTTTTGCTAATATTTCCTAAAGTAAGTATTTGTACAAATAGTAATTATTGTTGCCATCGTCCAAAGAGGTTGTGTATATTTTATGAATTACAATAATGGTTTAGTTTGCATAAGGATATCTTCTACATATTACCCATTAACAATACTACTACTATTGCTACTACTAATAATAATATGAAAAAGATCGTAAGCTATTTCTAATGACTCAATATCTAGTCACTATCAGCCCCTGTCAGTCCCTGTCTATCACATTCGAGTGATCTAAAAGTTATTCAGGAGTAAAAAAATCCAGCATCTTATTCTGCAAGTTTGACAGATGTCATTTATTTGCTTCTCACGTTGTGTAAACAGAAGAGTCGAGAAAACAGACATCAGTTAGTGCTAGGTTTCACGTGTGATAGTAAAAACTACCTTCACCTAATATAAAAAAAAATCTTTAATCTTTAAAATAGGGATTCAAGTAAACTCACTATGTACATAAACATATAATCATCTCCCCTGCAGAGGCCCATTGTGAGGTGTCATTAGGACATATTTTGTGAACATTGAGATATATAGCTGTATAATATGCACTGAAAGATATACACTTCTTGGTGTATCTACATAGATATATCTGGGTGTATACACACTGATATACACCTCTCGTTATATATAACCTTCTCAATAGAGCAATGTTATACATAACTTACATAAACACACACACAGGAGAGAAACTGGCGCAGGGTCAGCATAGGGTGGGAGGTGGCTGCACCAGGGGCGCCGCCCCCTCTTCTCAGACTGGGATAGTAAGATGCTGCATTCTTTCCTGGACTACGTCCCGCACCACAGCACAGTTGTGGCCCTGGCTAGTGCTTGTGTGGTGGTGTTACCTTGGTGCAGCTGATGGTGACTACCTCTCGCACCTTTCTTACCTGAGCTTCCTTGGAGCCTAGAATCTTCATCGTCTCATATTGATGGTTAGTATTGAGTGCTGTGGGAGAGTTGCTGCTCGTAGAGTGGGTAATGAAGTTCAAAGGATGATAGTGCTTTAAAGGATGTGAGTTAGTGACGGATTTGAAGAGCCAGTTATTCCCACAGTCAAACACACAAACGCGCATTCAAACACCCGTATATTAGGTCAAAAGTGGAATATGAAGTATTGTGTGTAGTGACCACACCTAAAAATCACATTGACAGGATGAAGAAAGATCCAGAGTTAAAAATATGAATCTATAAGGAAAGGCTGAAAACACTTAATATGCCATATTTGTTGATAGAGGAGACACGATGACCGCATATAAGATTAAAAAAAAAAGACATGGAAGAGTAGATAAAGAAGTTGTAATATTTGCAGCAGGTATAATGGAGTTAATAAAGACTTTTGTAAGTGAAAAATCATAATAATGAAAGTCTCCTTTCGACAGAAATGTCTTTTTTTCCTCCACTTTGTACATAGAATAGTTCGCTGTTTTAGTGTATTAGATTTGTTCAGTAACCTAGACGTTGAAATGAGATCTAAGTAACTACTTCTCAAGGAAGTGGTAGCTATTAAATATCATTCATGTGATCTTCCAGTGGTAATATGTTCTCACTAGTGTGTGTGTGTGTGTGTGTGTACTCACCTAATTGTGGTTGCAGGTGTCGAGATTCAGCTCCTGGCCCTGCCTATTCTCTGAGTGCTACTAGGTTGCCTTCAAGAGAGAGCTGGACAGATACGTTAAGTCAGTGCCGAATCAGCCGGGCTATGGCTCGTACGTTGGACTGTGTGCGGCCAGCAGTATCAGCCTGATTGATCAGGCCCTGATCCACCGGGAGGCCTGGTCATGGACCGGGCCGCGGGGGCGTTGATCCCCGGAATAACCTCCAGGTCCTCTCTCTCCCTGCTCCATGAGCTTTATCATACCTCATCTTAAAGCTATGTATGGTTCCTGCCTCCACTACCTCACTTGCTAGGTTATTCCACTTCCTGACTACTCTATGACTGAAGAAATACTCCCTAACATCCCTTTGATTCATCTGGGTCTTCAACTTCCAATTGTGACCCCTTGTTTCTGTGTCCCATCTCCGGAACATCCTGTCTGTCTGTGTGTGTGTGTTCATCTGTCTGGCTTATTTTCTGTGTATTCTTCCAACTGGGACACAAAGTACATGCTTGTCTGCCATCTTGATTACTTAGAACATTTATTTGCAGTGTTCAGCTAATACACTTTGCACATTTG
This sequence comes from Cherax quadricarinatus, assembly GCF_038502225.1. Taxonomy (NCBI): domain Eukaryota; kingdom Metazoa; phylum Arthropoda; class Malacostraca; order Decapoda; family Parastacidae; genus Cherax; species Cherax quadricarinatus. Next base: position 28,996,177 of record NC_091324.1, on the reverse strand, counting down.
TGTGAGCAAGTTAGCTTTTTATTTCACATGATGAGAAATATTTTCATTTCCTTGGTATAGTTTGAAACATTGCTTGTTAAGCTGTCGAGTTTGCAAATTTGCCTGATTGTTTGCGTGATTGGATTGTTTGTTATTCTTTTTTCTGATTTGTTTTTATGTTTAACTGTATGAACACTTTCCCGCTCCATTAGCTGGACTGATAGACTGTTTACCGGACTGCTGGACTGATAGACTGTTTACCGGACTGCTGGACTGATAGACTGTTTACCCGACTGCTGGACTGATAGACTGTTTACCCGACTGCCTCCCTAGCTGGGTTTTTTTTATGTGAGCGTGAATGACAGGACTCTGGGTATTAAGAATGATTGGACACTCTCTCCTTCATTACTTTATCACATTCACTTTTTTTTTCTCTTTTAGTCCAGCGGTGAAGGAGGTGAACCTGGAATTGTTGGTAATCCATTTATTTTTTTTCTTTACTTTTTTGTAGATAAGTCTCACGAAACCAAGAGAGTGATCCCAGCAGCTGCCAATTTGAGAGGGAAGGTCAGGAACTGGAACTGGACTCTGGCAACCACAAACAGGTGAGTACTCGCACACACACACACACACACACACACACACACACACACACACACACACACACACACACACACACACACACACACACACAGATAAGGTGATACATACTTTCTCTAACACGGGAGGAAACATCGAGTGTACGGAAATGAGTTGAATACACAACTGAGTAGTTGGGAAAAGCTTTTCCAGTGTGAGAGTTGTGGCGGAGTGGTACAGTAAATCTCTGCAAAAAGACTTTGACAAGCTGTCAAAATGGAATGACAGATTGATGATAAGTGCAAATAGGTAGCCCTCCCACGTGTCGTGGGTCAGGCCTTGAGCCACCACTGAGGACTAAGAATGCACCTCCTGGGAAACCATCATTTACTCCTTAAACGTTTCAGTCATAGTTTGGTGCTATATCTGGAAGGGGGGAAACAAACCAATAAGAAAATGTGGCGTGTGTTTACCTCCCAGGCAAATAGACTGGGGGTGGACGCACGAAGGCCGGGTAATGGGAGATGTGGGGTGGGAGAGATATGGAGGGAGATGTATATCGAGAAAGATGCGTGTTTACATAGGGAGGAAGGACAGAAGGGGACAATAGGGTAAAAAAAATGGGAAGGAGCGAGAAGGCACAAAGAAGTACAGCCAAAAAGAAAGGAAAGAGCAAGAGGGAAGAGAGGGGTGATGGGAGAGGGAAAGAGTTTTTATACCACCACTACCACTACCACCACACCATCATCACCACCAACCCCACACCACCACCATCACACCATCACCGCCAACCCCGCGTACCTACATATTCCTCATATCATAAATCATCGTGGATATTGCTTCTCAAACTTGAAGGTTCCAGTAGCGTTGTTATCCTGCTTGTCTATGGGTACATGCCTCTGTGATCCATGTCCACTTCAGTCATATAGAATACTTGCTTCTCACAATCCAGTGTGTGTGCGCACACATCTCAAGTATGTATAATGTTCGCCAAGACCGTAGTCCTGGCACGGGTCTCAATCTTGCGATGACCCGTCTCTGGCTCCCGAGGGAGAAAGGTTTCTACAATGATGCGACATATGCTGCTCAAGCACTCTTCTGGTCAGTTCAACTGGTGCATCTCATAAGCGACAACACCGTATGTACTCCTAACTATGGACACTAGCGAGGAGGAGGATATGTCGTTATCACAGGTAACAGCTTGTCTGGTTCGTTGACTCCATGGTACACTAGTGTGGCCGCAGTCATCTCTGGGTCCTCTTCGGGAGGGAATATCACTCCTAGTTGCCTGCGGAGCGTCTCAGTAACTTCGCACTCCAGAAGATAGTGTGATAGGGGCCGCTGAACAACGTGCTGACAGTACTGGCACATCTCCTCCTCAGCCTTGTCTACCATCATCTTGGCTGTGGGAAAGCCCAAACGAAGCCGATGGATGGCGGTACACTGCGCTCTGGACCAGCTTCTATCATACGGAGGGGGTTCTCCCTGAGTCGCTGCTCGGTACCACTGTTGAGATGGGGTATCACCTAAGACCTTCCCCATAAGTTTCATGGCTCTGGCAGCCACCAGTTTGGTCTGTCGTAGGCTGATTGGGACAGTAATCCCAACATGTGGATAGTCTGTTGCTGCCTTGGCTGCATCATCTGCCGCCTCATTTCCCCGGATGCCAGCATGGCTGGGGATCCAGTTCAATGTCGATCTGTTACCCTGAAATTCTAAGGCTGTCATTATGCTCAGGATCGATGTGATTAGGTGAACATTGTCCTGTGGTTGAGGATGGGAGAGGGCATTGATTGCAGAGGTGGAATCAACATGTATGACAGGTCGGAGTCGATGTCGTAGGGCATGTGACAATGCCTGCTGAATCGCCACCAGCTCAGCTTGAAGGATCGTGCAGTGGTCAGGGAGTCGCCAGCCTTGTGTGTGACCATTGTGGTACAGTCCAGCTGCTGCTCTCCTCCTGTCAGGGTCGACAGAACCATCTGTGAAATACATTGCACATGTGCCTCCCTCTGCCAGTGCCATGCTTGTCTCAGCATGATTGGTGAGGGTGTTCTGACTGCAGAGATGCTTAGAGATGGGTAGCTGCATGATGCAAACATCGGCTAGATCTGGGTGCCAGGGAGGTGGTGGATGGTACCCAGCAACAGGAAGGTCACAACTCTTCTCAAGGAGTAGTTGTATAGGCAGCAGCTTCCGCCCAGCAGCACAAAACGAACGAATCCAGGAGTAGTCCGTGAAGAGTGTGGGATCTTGTGTCATGGTTGCCAATATCCGTCTCCTTAGTGGGGTACCTTGCTGCTGGTGCAGAATCGTGGCCACTTTGCAGGCGTTTATGTATCTTACTCTGTCAGCCAAGGAAGGAAGCCGGGCCTCAGATCTGAGACATACTGTGTTGGTCCAGATGGGGGCCCCAAGCATAGTTCTTATCGCCTGATTTTGTACGACCTCCACCCTTTGCCTGCTCTGTGGGAAGAGATGAGCTAACGCCGGTGCACCGTAGTCAATGAGCGAGCGTATAGCTTGTATATAGTACAAGCGAAGTACATCTTTGCTTGCCCCTGCACGGTGCCTCGTCATGGCTCTCATGGCGTTGAGTCTGAGTAGAGCACGTGACCTGACATACTCGGCCTGTTTCTGAAAGGTCAGCTTTTTATCAATGTAGATTCCCAAGTACAGGTAGGAGCCTGTCCACTCAAGTGCTATATCCTGAATACGTAATCTATTCACAGGATCTGGTCCCTTGAACATCATTGCAAGAGATTTCTCGGCCGAGATCTTGAGGCCTAGTTCCTTGCAAGACTTCGTAATTAGGTCCAGAGCTCTCTGAGCCTGTCGTTCTAAATTGCCTTTCCCATTCACTACGAGTGCAAGATCATCAGCATAGCTGAGGAGCTGTGTACCACTATGAAAGGGAAGGCTCACAAGTTCCTGCATAAGGATGCTAAACAGGGTAGGACTGAGCACACCTCCTTGTGGCGTACCGTTTTCCAGGGTTTTAAAGGAAGAGTAGTGTCCCTGAAAGCTGACACAGGCCTGCCTGCCCCTAAGGTAGGACTCTATCCAAGCCAGGAGGCGTCCTTTGATTCCCTTCCGAGCTAGTATTGCCAGAATTGCTGTGGGGCTGGCTAGTTCAAATGCCTTTTCAAGGTCGAGGTAGACGACGATACTAGGTTTTTTGTTACTATCAGCAATCTGGCTTAGTAGAGTGGTTATGCACTCTGCTGTACCCACTCCTTTGGTGAAGCCAAATATGTGATGATGAGAGGGTCCAAGTTTCCATAGGAGGCGGTTTAACACCATCTTCTCAGCAGTCTTGGCTAAGCAGCTGGTCAGCGATATTGGTCTCATACTGCCTGGGTCCTTGGGCTTTGAAATTGGTACGATGGTAGCTTTCTTCCAAGCTGCTGGGAGTGTCCTGGCCCTCCACAACTTGTTAATGACGTCTAGTATGGCCTCCCATCCACTCTGCCCAGCCCGTGCAATCATGGAGTACGTAACACCATCGATGCCCAGGGCAGTGTCACCTGTGTTCTTAATGGCACGTCGGAGTTCCAAGTCCGTGAGGTCTTCATCAGTCACATCTTCCGACTCACATGCAGCTTGTATCGTTAGCTGGCGCTGTGGCAGAAGATCCATCTGTATATTCCGGATGTCCTATGGGAGCTGAGTGGAGGCTCCGCTGGAAGTGAAAAGCTCCACTAGTTTCTCAGCTTCCTGGGATGGGTTCGGGTGTGCTGGTGGCCTCGGCTTGCTCTTGCCAGTTGCTATGTTGAGCTTGCCCCATATCTCAGATAAGGTGGTGTGATGCCCGAATGTTGAGCACCACTCCAACCATTTCTCAGTTTTTACTCTGAGAGAGACTCTGCAGGCATGCTGCACAATGGCTCTCAGAGTATTCCTGTTCTCTGCCGTAGGGTTACGCCTGTATAGCTTCCTAAAAGAGTTGATGCGGTGGTTCTGCTCCCGCACCTCGTCGTTGTAGAACCACCAGTCTCTTTTGTGAGTGCTTCCTGCGTACTTCTTTGGAATTGCGCACTCTGCTGTCTGGGTGAGAACAGTGATTAGCTCCTGTTCAGCCGTATCACAGTCTTCAGATAGAGAGTATGTGGACCACCAGTCATGAAGATAATCCTGGAACACCTTCCAGTTGGCCCTCTTTACGTCCCATCTAGGAGGCAGCACAACTGTGGGAGGCCTGTTGATGTTGAAGGTGGTGATCACTGCAAAGTGGTCACTGACAAGGTGAGGATGAGTTTCCCATGTGGCTCCTGCTGCGAGTTGTCTTGACCCAAAGGTAAGGTCGAGGCAGCCACCCAACAGGTGTGTGGGGTCTCCATTGTTTAGCAACTTTACCTCTGGAATATCGTGTAGGAGCATTGCTATGTGTCTGCCAGCAGCATTGGTTGCTGATTGAGAGTGCAGTATTGGGTGATGTGCGTTGAAATCTCCACCCACAATAATACACTCAGTGCGTGCTAGTGCGAGGAGCTCTGCAATGTCGAGGGTGTGTCTTGGGTTCTTGTAGATGTTATAGATGGTAATGGGCGCCCCAGGTATGTGCACAAGGATGGCCTGTACCTCGACATCCTCCCCACAGTCCACAGAGTTGGTTATAACCTCGTGAGGTATTGTATTGGATACAAATACAGCTGTGCCTCTGCAGTGAATGCCCGGGTCCGAAAATACCCAGCAAAACCGGGTAGTCTTGGGCACATAGTCGGGACAGTCAGAGTTTCTTGCAGCAAGACGATGTCAACCCGATCCCGAATTACTGCCTCCAGCAAGAGGTGCTGTTTGCTCCTTAGGCCCTGAATGTTCCATTGTAAGACCTTGAGGGTGTGATTTGGTACCGAGGTTTTTCCATCGCTCTTGTTTCCTGAGCTGGAGACTGAGTCCTGCCCGCTCTGAGAACCTGCAAATTCATGGCATCCACTGTCTCCTCCTCGGTCAGTAAGCACACTCTCAGGAGCGTACTGACCATCTGACGGAATGTGCTCTGTTGTTCCATGGAGTTGATTGTGTTGCAAATAAGATCCGTGAACACCTTGATGAGTGCTACGAGATCCTCCCTGGTAAGGGACTGCTTTGGGGTTGGGTTCGAAACAGTGGATATTATCTGGGCTGTTGTGGTCTGTAGGGACTGCTGAGGGTTGGATTTCTTTATTGTATGCACCGTGGTCTGTTGCTGTATACCAGGTTGAGTAGCCGGGATCTGCTGGTGAGGTGCCAGTTGAGTCTGCAAAGCGCCTGTGCCGGGTAAGGAGTGCCTGCGTTGTCGTGCTATGGCCGGTGGAGGCTCGTTTAGTGCCGCCTGCTGATCACATTGACCAGATGTACCCTGTTGACGCCTCCTGTTCCTCTTGTTTCTGTTTCTTCGTTGAGGTAGGGGTGCAGGAGGTTCTTGACCTTGACTCCTGGTTGAGGCTTCAAGGGTTGGGAATTCCTAGGCATTGACTTGGGTTAGCTGCTGAGAGATCTGCGGCATGGCAGGGTTCTCTGCACCCATCGTTTGCTGAGAGTGATGATCCGTCGTAGCCTGTTGCCGAGTTTTTGGCGTCTTCCAGACTCCTTGAATTCTGGCGAGCCTCTCGGGGCATCGAGGATTCCAGGCATGGTGCTTCTGCCTGCAGTTCGGGCATTGTGGAGTGGGTGGCGATGCATTTTTCAGCTTGGTGATGCATTCCTCTGTAGGGTGGTGCTGGCTGCAGACACTCTGTTCGGACAGAGTGCACCCAGGTGTCTATAACGCTGACACTTGAAACAGCGAACTGGTTCTGCTGTGAAGGTCCTGACATCGTACCTGCCCCAAGAACCGAGGTTCAGCCGGGATGGCAGTGGTCCTACATGCTGAATGAGGACCTGTCGGGTTGGTGTGTTGCCTGCCGTCTTTGCCTTGAGACGTTGAGCTGACACCACACTAGGGTGAGCTGCTACTTCCTCGATGGGCATCATCAGCGGGTATCGCATCACTACACTCTTGGTGATCTGCCGAGAGTCCAGTGCCTCCAGGGTGAATGAGCGATCTGTCTCCATGACTCTCTTCAAGGTGGTATACATTTCCTTGTTGTGAGGAGTCAATACTGGTTCTCTCCTCAAGTTGAACCACATCGTGAACTTCAGGTTGTGTCGTGATTCCAGGTATGAAACAACGCCATAGTGGGTTCTGTGGTCCCCGTAAGACTTCATCTTGAATTTGCCAGGTCGGCTGAGCTGGTTTGCCTGCTCCTTGGACGGACGGCGCTTCTTGTTGTCCACAGTGTTCCATCCCTCTTGGTTTTCGGGGGATGGGGTGTTTATTTCCTCCCCTGTTTCCATTGTCGCTGGCTCCATTTTTGGAACTGTCAGATCTGCTACAATGTGAGCAGGATCTTCCTCTTCCTCTCACAACTTTGCTAGAATTGCACCCCACATTTCCAAATCCGAGTCCTCCGTCGTGTTCATGGAGCATCGTGGCCTCTTCTTTTCGGCAGAAGCCATGTGCCTATCTTGTGATAAGGTAGTGAACTCCGTGACCTGAGTGTGTGAACTGAGTCCATTGAGTGTGTAGTCACATCTTGTTTAGTTAGTTGTGTCACCTGAGCTGCTAGTTCATTGTACCAACCATGCTCATTACCCATGCTCATCACCCATGCTCATCAACCATGCTCATCACCCATGCTCATCACCCATGCTCATCTTGTGAGTGGAAGCGCAAAAAAACAGGATTACAGAGGTCACAATGGGTCTCTATCAGACCCCACTGAGTATTGTTACATCACTAGGAAGAAATATTAGTCATTTCACATTTTACAATTGCTTCAAATAATTGTTGCATATAGTATAGCAAGGAATACAATCTCAATATATATATATATATATATATATATATATATATATATATATATATATATATATATATATATATATATATATATATATATATATATATATATATATATCTTATTACCACCAAAAATTATCATAACTGGGTTGCAATCTTTATAAAAACAGTTTATTCCTCGTCAATGGAAAATGTGGATACAAGTTCGAGATTTCAGATATATTATCATTTACAATGAAGTGTTTTCACATATCCTGTGTAAGGTGACTGGCGGTATCTCTCAGAGGTTGGATGTTTAGACACACTAATACATAATGCGTATCCCGTTGTGTACACATATCCGGTCTAGATGGTTTGAACATCCGTAGTTCCACGGCTATGTGTGAGTTTGATAAGTACCAGAAAGTAGAGTTACTGTCACACGATTAGCGGACGGAGGATCGAGCCTCCACTGTCATGCACTGAATGATCTAAACGAGCTGGACAGATACCCAAAGTCAGTACTTGATCAACTGATCAGTGGTTCGTACGTTGGATTACGTGCGGCCAGCAATAACAGCCTGGTTGATCTGTCCCTGATCTACCAGGAGGCCTGGTCAAGGACTGGGCCGGGGGCGTTGGTCCCCGAAACACCGTCCAGATAGACCCGACGAATTACAGCTACCCTCTCTTTTCTCAGATCCAACCTAAATACCTCAGATTCCCTAGGCGCTTCCACAGGAATGTGATAATAATAATTAGATGGTACTCGGTACTGTCATCATGGTGCTGCCTCCACTCACAAGATGAGTAGCGGTACCCAACAAGCTCACCAGTTTCATACTAATGTATGCCTTCCTAGTACACTACTTGTTTCCACAGAACGTAGGCCTACATACCATGCGCAACAATACCAGCAGCACCATGGAGGAGGGTCAAGAGGGTGCCACTGAAGACGATCAGATGGCCCTGCTTGAGGAGGTTGCTTACGGCTACATTATGCCAGCGTTCATCTGCGTGGGAGTGTTGACCAACCTGGTGAATGTGGTGATGCTGACCAGGGCGAGGCGGCAGCACACGCAGCGTCATTCTCAGGCCACAACTTTCTTCTACCTCATATGGCTCGCCCTTACGGAGATGTTGGCTTCACTCGCCCTCCTCCCAGCTCTTGCTAACCTCGACCGCCGCCACCTCTCCTACGGTTGGGCCTTCTATTACGCTCACTTGGAAATCCCTGTGTTAAATGCCCTGACAAGCTCCAGTGTATACATCGTTGTGGGTCTGTCTGTGGACCGCTACATCGCTGTGTGTCATCCTCGACGTTACCAGGATGTCAGTGCTCCCCGCCTCGCTGTCATCCGAATCACACTATCCCTACTGTTACCGCTTCTACTCTACATTCCTCACGGCTTTTACCAGGAAGTAGTACCTGCCGACAGCGGGGCTGGATGGACATACACTGGCCTAGAGATGCTTGTCCCTGAAGCGTGGTACGTGTGGACGGTGGTAGTGGAGCTGTGTCATCGCATGCTTCCTGCTATACTCCTTGCTCTCCTCAACGCTTCCATCATTTACACCTTCAATAAAGTGACATCACGGCGCAGAGTAATTACGAAAAATAAGGGCGTCGCGGGAAGCAGTAATGAAGATAAAAGCCAACAGGAGCAGCGCCTCGTGTACCTACTGCTGGCCATTGTCACTACTTTCCTGCTGACCAACCTGCCAGCCACCGTCCTGGCGCTCATAGACACAGCAGGGGCCACACACGGCTCGTTCTCACTCGAGGTAAGTGTTTTTTTACTGCATTCATGCAGAGGCGCTAAACCTGTAGGGGTTATACAGCGCCTTGCGAATGTAGGGTAATCAGGTTTGATCTAATTCCTAAGATTAAGAGCTCTTTACCAACATCAAGACATCATTGAACTGTCATATTATTATTATTATATTTAAGGAACAGCGCTAAACTCATAGGGGTCATACAGCACCTGGGGGAATGGGAGGCAGATTCGGTTTAAAGGACAAATTCAATTCCTTGGATCAAAAATCCTTCACCAGCCTCAGGGCACCTCCCGTGAAGGGTCAGTTGACTGTTACTAATGTCCATCTACGACTCTTAAATGTTACCAGTAATTATGTAGGTTGATGACTTTCTTTAAATTCGACCAAATGTAAAACTGACTCTGTGATATATATATATATATATATATATATATATATATATATATATATATATATATATATATATATATATATATATATATATATATATATATATATATATATATATATATGCTGCAGATTCACAAATTAAGCTATACAACTAGGAGATATTTTGGTTTAAAGCCATTATTACGTTGCTCTGATAATTGTCCAGGACGGACAGAAACGTTATCTAGTCTCCAGAAGGATGAAAAAATAAAACAGCGAAAGCCTTTCTTATAACGACGTTTCGCTCCACTTCTCGGCTGATCGCCTCTTCCACCATCCATTTTCCAGTTTGTGGGTTGTGATTTGTTCCAGCTGCTGTATTTTGTGACTGGCTCTTTAAATTGCGGGAGTTCTGCCAGTTCTATATAAAATACATTGTTGCTGGTGCTCAACTATCAACTCTTCTGTTACAGGTGTTCCGGGCAGTGGCCAACTGCCTGGAGGTGCTGGGCTTCTCTTTGAACTTCGTGTTGTACTTCGCCATGGTGCCTGGGGTACGCCAGGGTCTGAAGGAGCCGCTGCTGGTGCTCCACCAGGCCCTCTGCTGCATTGTGGGCAAGGCCAGTGCCCCACACGGCTGCTCCTACTCCCAGGACCAATCCAAGAACACGGAAAGCGTCCAAGTGTAGAGCAGATGATGGACATTGAGCATACGTCGACATGGATGGCCGACACAGATAGTGTAAGATACATGGCAATAGAGTTGTGTACGATACATGGATAAGGAGTTGTATACGATACCTGGACATGGAGTTGTGTAGGCAACGCGGATTTAGTGATGTAGGATAGATTATAAACATGGAGTGGTGCTGGATACGTAAACATATAATTGTGATAAGATTATAACCTAGGAAAGGATCAGTGCTTGTAATGGGAATAAAATATAGGAAATTTTGAGACTGGATGCAAATATTGTAATAGATAGATGATTAGTTATGTGACGAGACTGAAATATATGAAGTTATTGTAGTAATATCTATATGATACAATTATATCCAGTGGGGTTTGATAAATTCTCATTGTGACCTCCGTAATTCTGGTGTTGCTCTACCCCTCACAAAATGAACATGGGATGCAACAACATACTACAGCTCACAGGATGAACATGGGATGCAACAACATACTACAGCTCACAGGATGAACATGGGATGCAACAACATACTACAGCTCACAGGATGAACATGGGATGCAACAACATACTACAGCTCACAGGATGAACATGGGATGCAACAACATACTACAGCTCACAGGATGAACATGGGATGCAACAACATACTACAGCTCACAGGATGAACATGGGATGCAACAACATACTACAGCTCACAGGATGAACATGGGATGCAACAACATACTACAGCTCACAGGATGAACATGGGATGCAACAACAAACTACAGCTCAGAGACTGAGTATGGGGTGCACATTAAACCACAGTTTACAGGATGAACATGAGATGTACACCAAACTCCCGCTCACAGGATGAACTTGGGGTGCACGACTAATGACAACTTAGGTGGCACACATTAAAGAAATTGTGTATGAAATAAGGACCAAAAATAGTGTAGAATACACAAATAACCCGTACATAGGAGAAAGAAACTTATGCAGAATCCGTGAACCCGGCGAAGAGTGGAAGAATATTTGAGTCAGATTCTTGTTCATCTCACATTTTCCCCCATAATTACAATAAAGTAGATACTACTGTCTAAACTAACATTAATAAAAACTCTTATCATATATATATATATATATATATATATATATATATATATATATATATATATATATATATATATATATATATATATATATATATCGTGTCGAATAGGCAGAACTTGCGATCTTGGCTTAAATAGCAACGTTCATCTTGCCATATAAGACAAGTGAAAATTTGTGTATGCAATAATTTCGCAAAAATTATTCTGAACCTAACGAAAAAAATATATTTCACTGTGTTTGTTTAGTATTAAATTATTGTAAACAAATCTAAAATATATTTAGTTGGGTTAGGCAAAAATAAATTGCTCTTGTTATAATAAGGTTAGGTAAGTTTTCTAAGATTCTTTTGATGCAAAATTATAAATTTTTACATTAACATTAATAAAAAAATATATCTTTAAACGTATAAGAGAAAATTTTAGGAAGGACTTAATTTTAAATGAGTTCTTGCTAATTGACCAGTTTTACATATTCGGCACGACATATATATATATATATATATATATATATATATATATATATATAGGAAAGGTAGGGGGTGTGTGGACCAGGTGTTTACAGTGAAACATATAAGTGAACAGTATTTAGATAAGGCTAAAGAGGTCTTTGTGGCATTTATGGATTTGGAAAAGGCGTATGACAGGGTGGATAGGGGGGCAATGTGGCAGATGTTGCAGGTGTATGGTGTAGGAGGTAGGTTACTGAAAGCAGTGAAGAATTTTTACGAGGATAGTGAGGCTCAAGTTAGAGTATGTAGGAAAGAGGGAAATTATTTCCCAGTAAAAGTAGGCCTTAGACAAGGATGTGTGATGTCACCGTGGTTGTTTAATATATTTATAGATGGGTTTGTAAGAGAAGTAAATGTGAGGGTCTTGGCAAGAGGCGT
>NC_091324.1:28606506-28681506 GCF_038502225.1 Cherax quadricarinatus | reverse complement strand
CACCATGCCAGTTTGTAGTGATATGTTGAAAAGATTAGCCAAAGGTGTGCTAAGCTCCTCTTTACATTCCTTTAGAACCCTTGCATACAGTTCATCAGGGCCTGGGGATTTGTTAGGTTTTAATTTATCTATTTGCCTAAGGACCATGTCACTTGTGACCCTAATAGTACACAGTTTATTATCGTCCTGTTCTACATAATTTATCATTACTGGAATATCGCTGGTATCCTCCTGTGTAAAAACTGAGAGGAAGTATGTGTTAAAAATTCTACACATTTCCTTATCACTGTCAGTGAGCTGACCCGAGGAACTTTTGAGTGGGCCTATCTTGTCCCTGATCTTACTTCTGTATACCTGAAAGAATCCTTTTGGGTTAGTCTTCGATTCTCTTGCAACTTTAACCTCATAATCTCTTTTTGCTTTTCTAATTCCCTTTTTTATTTCTCTCTTTAACTGAATATATCGATTTCTCAATTGCCCCTCTCCTCTTTTGATTTGCCTATATATGCCTCTCTTTTGACCAATCAGATATTTTAATCTATTGTTCATCCATTTAGGATCATTTTTGTTTGATCTGATTTCCCTATTTGGAACATAATTTGACTGAGCAGCTAGAACTATGCCCTGGAAAGCATCATATCGGCAACCATCACCACCTACCTGACCCTTAGTCAGGTCATTCATATATATATATATTTTTCAACAAGTCGGTCGTCTCCCACCGAGGCAGGGTGACCCAAAAAAAAGAAAGAAAATCCCCAAAAAGAAAATACTTTCATCATCATTCAACACTTTCACCACACTCACACATTATCACTGCTTTTGCAGAGGTGCTCAGAATATAACAGTTTAGAAGCATATACGTATAGAGATACACAACATATCCCTCCAAACTGCCAATATATATATATATATATATAATATATATATATACATGCATGCTTGTTGAAGGTAGTAGGTTGGTAGACAGCAACCGCCCAGGGAGGTACTACCGTCCTGCCAAGTGAGTGTAAAACGAAAGCCTGTAATTGTTTTACATGATGGTAGGATTGCTGATGTCTTTTGTCTGTCTCATAAATATGCAAGATTACAGGTATGTCTTGCTACTTCTACTTACACTTAGGTCACACTACACATACATGTTTTTTTTTTTTTTTTTTTCAACAAGTTGGTCGTTTCCCACCGAGGCAGGGTGACCCCAAAAAGAAAGAAAATCCCCAAAAAGAAAATTCTTTCATCATTCAACACTTTCACCACACTCACACATTATCACTGCTTTTGCAGAGGTGCTCAGAATACAACAGTTTAGAAGCATATACGTATAAAGATACACAACATACCCCTCCAAACTGCCAATATCCCAAACCCCTCCTTTAAAGTGCAGGCATTGTACTTCCCATTTCCAGGACTCAAGTCCGACTATAAGAAAATACATACATACATATATATATATATATTTTTTTTTTTTTTTTTTTTTTTCAACAAGTCGGCCGTCTCCCACCGAGGCAGGGTGACCCAAAAAAGAAAGAAAATCCCCAAAAAGAAAATACTTTCATCATCATTCAACACTTTCACCACACTCGCACATTATCACTGTTTTTGCAGAGGTGCTCAGAATACAACAGTCTAGAAGCTTAAACATATAAAGATACACAACATATCCCTCCAAACTGCCAATATCCCAAACCCCTCCTTTAAAGTGCAGGCATTGTACTTCCCATTTCCAGGACTCAAGTCCGACTATATGAAAATAACCGGTTTCCCTGAATCCCTTCACTAAATATTACCCTGCTCACACTCCAACAGATCGTCAGGTCCCAAGTACCATTCGTCTCCATTCACTCCTATCTAACACGCTCACGCACGCTTGCTGGAAGTCCAAGCCCCTTACCCACAAAACCTCCTTTACCCCCTCTCTCCAACCCTTTCGAGGACGACCCCTACCCCGCCTTCCTTCCCCTATAGATTTATATGCTTTCCATGTCATTCTACTGTGATCCATTCTCTCTAAATGACCAAACCACCTCAACAACCCCTCTTCTGCCCTCTGACTAATACTTTTATTAACTCCACACCTTCTCCTAATTTCCACACTCCGAATTTTCTGCATAATATTTACACCACACATTGCCCTTAAACAGGACATCTCCGCTGCCTCCAACCGTCTCCTCGCTGCTGCATTTACCACCCAAGCTTCACACCCATATAAGAGTGTTGGTACTACTATACTTTCATACATTCCCTTCTTTGCCTCCATAGATAACGTTTTTTGACTCCACATATACCTCAACGCACCACTCACCATTTTTCCCTCATCAATTCTATGATTAACCTCATCCTTCATAAATCCATCCGCCGACACGTCAACTCCCAAGTATCTGAAAACATTCACTTCTTCCATACTCCTCCTCCCCAATTTGATATCCAATTTTTCTTTATCTAAATCATTTGACACCCTCATCACCTTACTCTTTTCTATGTTCACTTTCAACTTTCTACCTTTACACACATTCCCAAACTCATCCACTAACCTTTGCAATTTTTCTTTAGAATCTCCCATAAGCACAGTATCATCAGCAAAAAGTAACTGTGTCAATTCCCATTTTGAATTTGATTCCCCATAATTTAATCCCACCCCTCTCCCAAACACCCTAGCATTTACTTCCTTTACAACCCCATCTATAAATATATTAAACAACCATGGTGACATTACACATCCCTGTCTAAGACCTACTTTTACCGGGAAGTAGTCTCCCTCTCTTCTACACACCCTAACCTGAGCCTCACTATCCTCATAAAAACTCTTTACAGCATTTAATAACTTACCACCTATTCCATATACTTGCAACATCTGCCACATTGCTCCTCTATCCACTCTATCATATGCCTTTTCTAAATCCATAAATGCAATAAAAACTTCCCTATCTTTATCTAAATACTGTTCACATATATGCTTCAATGTAAACACCTGATCTACACATCCCCTACCCACTCTAAAACCTCCTTGCTCATCCGCAATCCTACATTCTGTCTTACCTCTAATTCTTTCAATTATAACCCTACCGTACACTTTTCCTGGTATACTCAGTAAGCTTATTCCTCTATAATTTTTACAGTCTCTTTTGTCCCCTTTCCCTTTATATAAAGGGACTATACATGCTCTCTGCCAATCCCTAGGTACCTTCCCCTCTTTCATACATTTATTAAACAAAAGTACCAACCACTCCAACACTATATCCCCCCCTGCTTTTAACATTTCTGTCATGATCCCATCAGTTCCAGCTGCTTTACCCCCTTTCATTTTACGTAATGCCTCACGTACATCCCCCACACTTACATTCTGCTCTTCTTCACTCCTAAAAGATGGTATACCTCCCTGACCAGTGCATGAAATTACTGCCTCTGTTTCTTCCTTAACATTTAAAAGTTCCTCAAAATATTCTCGCCATCTACCTAATACCTCCATCTCCCCATCTACTAACTCCCCTACTCTGTTTTTAACTGACAAATCCATATTTTCCCTAGGCTTTCTTAACTTGTTTAACTCACTCCAAAATTTTTTCTTATTTTCATTAAAATTTCTTGACAGTGCCTCTCCCACTCTATCATCTGCTCTCCTTTTGCACTCTCTCACCACTCTCTTTACCTTTCTTTTACTCTCCATATACTCTGCTCTTCTTATAACACTTCTGCTTTGTAAAAACCTCTCATAAGCTACCTTTTTCTCTTTTATCACACCCTTTACTTCATCATTCCACCAATCACTCCTCTTTCCTCCTGCCCCCACCCTCCTATAACCACAAACTTCTGCCCCACATTCTAATACTGCATTTTTAAAACTATTCCAACCCTCTTCAACCCCCCCACTACTCATCTTTGCACTAGCCCACCTTTCTGCCAATAGTCGCTTATATCTCACCCGAACTTCCTCCTCCCTTAGTTTATACACTTTCACCTCCCTCTTACTTGTTGTTGCCACCTTCCTCTTTTCCCATCTACCTCTTACTCTAACTGTAGCTACAACTAAATAATGATCCGACATATCAGTTGCCCCTCTATAAACATGTACATCCTGGAGCCTACCCATCAACCTTTTATCCACCAATACATAATCTAATAAACTACTTTCATTACGTGCTACATCATACCTTGTATATTTATTTATCCTCTTTTTCATAAAATATGTATTACTTATTACCAAATTTCTTTCTACACATAGCTCAATTAAAGGCTCCCCATTTACATTTACCCCTGGCACCCCAAATTTACCTACTACTCCCTCCATAACATATGTACAAGCATATATATACGCACCCCTCTGGGTTTTCTTCTATTTTCTTTCTAATTCTTGTTCTTGTTTATTTCCTCTTATCTCCATGGGGAAGTGGAACAGAATTCTTCCTCTGTAAGCCATGCGTGTCGTAAGAGGCGACTAAAATGCCGGGAGCAAGGGGCTAGTAACCCCTTCTCCTGTATATATTACTAAATTTAAAAGGAGAAACTTTAGTTTTTTCTTTTGGGCCACCCCACTTCGGTGGGATACGGCTGGTATGTTGAAAGAAAGAATATATGCTTGTACATGTATGTGTAGTGTGACCTAAGTGTAAGTAGAAGTAGCAAGACATACCTGAAATCTTGCATGTGTATGAGACAGAAAAAAAAAAAAAGACACCAGCAATCCCACCATCATGTAAAACAATTACAGGCTTCTGTTTTACACTCACTTGGCAGGACGGTAGTACCTCCTGTTGCTGTCTACCAACCTACTACACACAAATTAGCCAACATACTGTGAAAAAATATAACAACTTACTTAATTTCATGTTTGAGAGCACTGAAAGTGAGCCCATCAGCCTCAAGCATCTCAGCATACCAATCCTTGATTTCATTGTTTGGATACTCCACATTATACCCAGGTAATGGCAGTACCACCTGCAATGATTAGACATTTTTATACTATGCTGAGGCCTAACAAAACAGACCATACAAATAAAGTAATGTACGTGCAGTCAATTATAGATAATAGCAAGTGAGGAAATTCTGTCAATTGATAAAAAAATTTAATGGTAAAATTATATCTCTTTTTAGATAATAAAATACCTTTCTCTTTTCTGCTGAAGGTGCTTCAACATTTAGGTTAACAACAATACACCATGAGCCAAATGTGCTTTAAGACAAGTGTCTGAGACAACTGTATATAACGAAAAAAAAAAAATCCTAAGAAAGTGACAACGTGTCATTTTATTTAGTTAAATCACTTCCTCACACACACAAAAATCAATCACTGAAAAGCAAATAGTAATAACACGAAATTAAAATTCATTCTTTCTGCAAGAAGCAAAAGACGAATTCATATATTGTATTTTCCAGTTACAATTAGACATGGTGAACAGCTTTATATATATTCATAGGGAATAGGTTGTACAATTTTTTGTTTCATGCCAATATGTGCAACGGTTACGAACATACTATATAGGACTTTGAAAAAGGTTACTGTACTTGCTAACTTGCTAAATTTGATTCGTAATCAAGAGCTCAAAAAATAACAGAATAATCCAAGTGAGATAACCTGTTACCTCCCTTTGAACCAGCAGATGAAGGGAAACTGGAGGGCTAATATAACAACAACAATTCATCAACAGTCAGTAATTATGCTAGGAATGAAGAGCAGATAGAGAAGGAAGGATTGAAAGAAAATAAAGGATGGAGGGGAAAGGGTGGACGAGGGTGTGAAAGGAAATGAAAGTAAATTATGGACTTCTTAATGCCTGAGGAAAAGAACTACATTTCATTAGAGGAGAAGAGTACAATTTTGAGTCATGGCTCCCCAAAAAAATTGGGTTTGGGAGAAGAGATACCTTGAATTTGTCCAAGGAACTGCCCAAAACCACTAATTTTAGGAGATGCCTTAACCCTGCTTACCCTTTCAGGAGTCAGGAAAAAATGACTGGTACCTCCAAGATAGAAACAGGGGCAGACCCCTCTTCAACAGGATCCACACACAATCATCCAATAGTGAAGGCATAGAAGTGGTTGAACCAATTTCATTGCCACAAGGCAACCATGCCCAGTGATTGCAGAATAGACAGCAAAGCTACCTGTAAGGTGCTAGAAGGCTAAGTGGGACAAACCCCAGGATATGGAGAGCTCAGCCAACTATAGGGAGAAGAATGCTTTGAAGCAGCATGCAACCCCAGCCTACATCAGTCACAATATGAGAACATCATAACTGACTGATCAGGATTTAGGTAAACCACACTTTATATTAAGACCACATACAGTGTTGACATCATCTGTTAACAGTAAAGAGAAACTAAAAATAATGCCAAACGGCATAGACCTTCAACTGCCAATCTTGGGTCCTAGGGTGACCCCCAGTAGGTCCCACACTATAATCCAATACCCTGAGCAATTAGTAAGAACAATGGGAGATCTTTATGATGATCCATTTCCTAATACTCAGGAAGAAAAATTTAAGCCAAAAAGTGATCATCATCCCCCCTCCCAAGCAAGTCACCAAGGTTCTACAATTAAGTGACAGTGTGTTAGGAAAAACTCAAAGTAACAGTAAATTAACAATGCAACCCTAAAGATTCAACCCATAGAAAGACAACAATCCTATCAACCCTCCACCCAACAAAAACAACTTCAGCACTGAACCCCTCCACAGCAACCCTCCCAAGTAACTTTCATCCCTGCACTAGACCAGAATTCTATTTTTGGAGATATTTTTCTTTTTTTAAATTAGGTTACACTTGACTACATAATGCTATGAAAACATATATTTAACCACAAATAAGCATATTAGAAAATAGGTCACAATATATCTAGCAACAAGATGGCTGAGGAAAAGTAGGAAACATTCAAACCGGAACGTTTCTTTTTCTGAGCACAAGAATGGAGTGCAAACTATTAGATATAACACTACGAATCCCCACCATATTAAAAAAATATGGTGAAAAAACATATTAAGTGTGTGCATTATATGAAGCCAATGCAAAGATGTATAATATAAAAAATAAAGGAACTAATATTTTGCGACTTTTATCCAGCACTTCTTCCCTGTCAACAGGATAACTTTAAAGAGCCATTCACCTGGTAGACAAATTTACAGATCTAAACAAGAAAGCAGGATGTATTAAACTGCACTTACATCTGCAATGTCTGCAACTTCTGCTTCTTCCTCGGTCAGGAAGTGGAAACCAGACATATTTTGACCATTGGTCTCGGTTGCTTCCATCTCAGGCTTGATTTCTGAGTCTTCTTTACCTTCCTCACCTTCACCATCATTGTCATTGCTTTCCTCATCCAATTCTAACAGCAAATATAAAATGCTAAAAATTAGAACCCTTACTGTACAAAAGTCAGTCATCATTAAATGCATTTTTCATCAATTAGCAAGTCTCATTTCACTACGAATTCTCTGCATAACATTTACACCACACATTGCCCTTAGCAGGGGAGATGTTGTATCTAAGGGCAATGTGTGGTGTAAATATTATGCAGAGAATTCATAGTGTGGAAATTAAAAAGTGTGGAGTTACTAAAAGTATTATTTAAGAGGGCTGAAGAGGGGTTGTTGAGGTGGTTTGGTCATTTAGAGAGGATGGAGCAAAATAGGATGACTTGGAGGATGTATAACTCTGTAGTAGAGGGGAAGAGGCTACGGTAGGGGTTGTCCTATGAAAGGATGGATGGAGTAAAAGTTTTGTGTGCAAGGGGCTTGGACATGCAGGAGGCATGTGTGAGCATGTTAAATAGGAGTGAATGGAGAGGAATGGTTTTCGGGACCTAATGCAGGGTAATGTTTTGTGAAGGGATTCAGGGAAACCGGTTAGCTGGACTTGAGTCCTGGAGGTGGGAAATACAATGCCTGCACTTTAAAGGAGGGGTTTGGGATATTGGCTGTTCGGAGTGACGTCTAAACTGCCATATCTCAGCTTCGGCAAAGACAGTGATTATGTGTGAATGATGGTAAAAGAGTTTCTTTCCTTTTTTTGGTCACCCTGCAGTGGTGGGAGATGGCCGTGTTGAAAAAAAAAAAACTAAAAAAAAACTAATATATCAAATAACAGTGGCTTTACATTTAGGAATCAAATCATGTGATTACATGTAACTTTAACTAATACAGTACTTTTAAAATGCTCATCCAACACATCTTAAACATTTTTTTTATTTTCAACAAGTTGGCCGTCTCCCAACAAGGTAGGGTGACCCAAAAAAGAAAGAAAATCCCCAAAAAGAAAATACTTTCATCATCATTCAACACTTTCACCACACTCACACATTATCACTGTTTTTGCAGAGGTACTCAGAATACAACAGTTTAGAAGCATATACGTATAAAGATACACAACATATCCCTCCAAACTGCCAATATCCCAAACCCCTCCTTTAAAGTGCAGGCATTGTACTTCCCATTTCCAGGACTCAAGTCCGACTATATGAAAATAACCAGTTTCCCTGAATCCCTTCACTAAATATTACCCTGCTCACACTCCAACAGATCGTCAGGTCCCAAGTACCATTTGTCTCCATTCACTCCTATCCATCATGCTCACACACGTTTGCTGGAAGTCCAAGCCCCTCACCCACAAAACCTCCTTTACCCCCTCTCTCCAACCCTTTCGAGGACGACCCCTACCCCGCCTTCCTTCCCGTATAGATTTATATGCTTTCCATGTCATTCTATTTTGATCCACTCTCTCTAAATGACCAAACCACCTCAACAACCCCTCTTCTGCCTTCTGACTAATACTTTTATTAACTCCACACCTTTTCCTAATTTCCAAACTCCGAATTTTCTGCATAATATTTACACTACACGTTGCCCTTAGACAGGACATCTCCACTGCCTCCAACCCTCTCCTCGCTGCTGCATTTACCACCCAAGCTTCACATCCATATAAGAGTGTTGTACTACTATACTTTCATACATTCCCTTCTTTGCCTCCATAGATAATGTTTTTTGACTCCACATATACCTCAATGCACCACTCACCTTTTTTCCTTCATCAGTTCTAATATTAACTTCATCCTTCATAAATCCATCCGCCGACACGTCAACTCCCAAGTATATGAAAACATTCACTTCTTCCATACTCCTCCCCAATTTGATATCCAATTTTTCTTTATCCAAATCATTTGATACCCTCATCACTTTACTCTTTTCTATGTTCACTTTCAACTTTCTACCTTTACACACATTCCCAAACTCATCCACTAACCTTTGCAATTTTTCTTTAGAATCTCCCATAAGCACAGTATCATCAGCAAAAAGTAACTGTGTCAATTCCCATTTTGAATTTGATTCCCCATAATTTAATTCCACCCCTCTCCCGAACACCCTAGCATTTACTTCTTTTAAAACCCCATCTATAAATATATTAAACAACCATGGTGACATTACACATCCCTGTCTAAGACCTACTTTTACCGGGAAGTAGTCCCCCTCTCTTCTACACACCCTAACCTGAGCCTCACTACCCTCATAAAAACTCTTTACAGCATTTAGTAACTTACCACCTATTCCATATACTTGCAACATCTGCCACATTGCTCCCCTATCCACTCTATCATATGCCTTTTCTAAATCCATAAATGCAAATCCATAAATCCATAAATGCAATAAATCCATAAATCCATAAATGCAATTATCTAAATACTGTTCACATATATGCTTCAATGTAAACACTTGATCTACACATCCCCTACCCACTCTGAAACCTCCTTGCTCATCCGCAATCCTACATTCTGTCTTACCTCTAATTCTTTCAATTACAACCCTACCGTACACTTTTCCTGGTATACTTAGTAAACTTATTCCTCTATAATTTTTACAATCTCTTTTGTCCCCTTTCCCTTTATATAAAAGGACTATACATGCTCTCTGCCAATCCCTAGGTACCTTCCCCTCTTTCATACATTTATTAAACAAAAGTACCAACCATTTCAAAATGATATCCCCCTCTGCTTTTAACATTTCTGTCATGATCCCATCAGTTCCAGCTGCTTTACCCACTTTCATTCTACGTAATGCCTCACGTACCTCCCCCATACTTACATTCTGCTCTTCTTCACTCCTAAGAGATGGTATACCTCCCTGGCCAGTGCATGAAATTACCGCCTCCCTTTCTTCCTCAACATTTAAAAGTTCCTCAAAATATTCTCGCCATTTACCTAATACCTCCCTCTCCCCATCTACTAACTCCCCTACTCTGTTTTTAACTGACAAATTCATACTTTCCCTAGGCTTTCTTAAGTTAACTCACTCCAAATTTTTTTTCTTATTTTCATTAAAATTTCTTGACAGTGCCTCTCCCACTCTATCATCTGCTCTCCTGCACTCTCTCACCACTCTCTTCACCTTTCTTTTACTCTCCATATAGTACTCTGCTCTTCTTATAACACTTCTTTTATCACACTTCTCTTTTATCACACTCTTTACTTCATCATTCCACCAATCACTCCTCTTTCCTCCTGCACCCACCCTCCTATAAACACAAACTTCTGCCCCACATTCTAATACTGCATTCTTAAAACTATTCCAACCCTCTTCAACCCCTCCCCACTACTCATCTTTGCACTAGCCCACCTTTCTGCCAATCTTAAACATGACAGAAAAAAATGTTTGAAGAACTTTCTACATTATTCTCCTCTCATGAGGATAAAAAGGCATGCAACATGATGAACACTCACCATCCACTTCAGTACTGGAGCCCTTGCGTCGGACAATGTCACCAGGTAGCACCTTCAATCCATACTTTTTGACCCTTCGAGAAGCTATAGTGTTCCACATCCAGCTTTGGTATGCATGAAGGTATAGTGTGCGAGTAGTGCGTGGGATCTGAAATTTCAGCTCAAATAGTTACAACAATGCACACTATAATTAATTAAAAAATATTTAACTGCTTTGCAGTCTCACATAATGTCCATATGTCAGATAAATATTATCCATGGAGACAAAAATGGGAATGTATGAGAATGTAGTGATACCAAAACTCTTTATATGGGTGTGAAACATGGGTTGTGAATGTTGTAATAAGGTGAAGGCTGGAGATAGTCACATAATGAATATAGGTGGTAGTTATTAATATAACAAAACAGAAAAGCTAGCAATCCTGAAAGTGTTATGTTAAAGACCTCTAGCCACTGGTTATTTCTGAACATACAAGTAATTACACCTTACCCGGTTCAAGGCTTCTACAAGATCATTTCCTGTCAACTGTGATAGCCCAGTTAATAACTGATTTTCAACTGTTGCCTCCCAGCCCTTACACAGCATTTTAAGAGCAGCCTCAGCATCTCCTGTTTCCTTCCATGTGGTGTGACAACGATGAAGGTCTGGAACATCATTATCACGAGGAGCAAGGATCAAATTAACTGCCTGAAACAAAAATAAGGTGCATTCATATACTGTTCATTAAATTTTAATTACATTTCATTCTTCTTGTCTGGACTCATCTTTCATTAGCTAAACAAGGATAAAAAACAACAACAAAAAAAATAGGCCAAGCATTCCTTTTCAAGTGTTAAGAAAGCATTAGTGTTATTAATTTTCCCTAACTCGTATATTTTTTTGCACCTAGTATCAGACATTTATTTACAGAAATAAAACAAAAACAGCATATAGTAATTGAGCAATAAATATAAAAATGAAATACCTTACAATAAACCCTCCAACAATACAACTCCACACTGTACAAATTTCTTGTGACACAAGAAAAGCTATATTATGCACAGTATGTCTTAAAAGAATAATTACTCTATATTATTCTTTCTACAAGCTGGCCATATCCCACCGAAGCAGGGTGGCCCAAAAGGAAAAACAAGAGTTTCTCCTTTTAAATTTAGTAATATATGCAGAAGGGGTTGCTAACCCCTTGCTCCTGGAATTTTAGGAAAAATTCTGTTCCACTTCCCCATGGAGAAATTACTCTATCATGAATGCAAAATTTGGATAAAGTATACCAATAACCAGGTGGCCACAAGTAGTAACCAAGCTGCCTGCTTCCCACACCTCTTAGTAAGCTAAAGCATTTCACATGTCTTAGTCATAGCCATTAGAGATCTTCCTTCTTTATCTAGCTAACATTTTTAGTCAGGCTCTGATACAAAAGAATACTGAAACAGACACAATCACTTGGAGGAAAATGAATCATTAGAATCTGTCAAAAAATCCTTTATAAAGCTATATGACTAAGTGATCAAGATGATCAAAGTTCAAGCACAGTAAATCATTGATCATATTACATTCAATTTATGAAATAATGAATACAGAACAATTATGAATTCTCAAATGTACATTCAAAGCATGATGGGTAATCGAATAAAAAAATGAATCTGTATGTTCTTAACTCTTTGTGTTTTGTTTTTCACACTTGATTTCCACAAATCCAATAAAATACGTTTATGGTTCTGCCTTGCTCATTCGTATTATGTCAATTGCTCCATCCTTACCTCTGTATGTTAACTTCTTGCTTGTTTAACCCTTTGACTGTTTACGACGTATAAATACGTCTTACGAGCCAATGTTTCTGACGTATTTATACGCACAAATTCTAGCGGCTTCAAATCAAGCGGGAAAGGCCTGGTAGGCCTACATGAGAGAGAATGGGTCTCAGTGGTCGGTGTGCACCCTGTGAAAAAAATCTGGGACCCAGCGGTGCATTGTGGGAACGCCATCTTGTTAGTCCATTTTCACCATGCCTCTCGGTAAGAAGTTCCTCACTCCTCGGCGGATTGGAGGTCTTTTGTTCCCAAGTGATAGCTCTAACAGCGATGAAAATGTCAGTGACAGTGAATTCCAGGGTTTTGAAGCGAGTGTTACCGGAAAAAGTGCCCAGGATAACGTAATTAGTGATGAAAACCCAGATGACCCACAACCTTCCACCTCTGGTGCAGGGCCGGCTTGTTCACGTTCACGTTCGCCTGTACCAGGACGAAAGAGGAAACTATTTGGTCATGTACAACACCCAGATGATAGCAGTGAATGTGATAGTGATAGTGATTTCAAGGTCATTGAAAGCAGTTCTAGTGATAGTGAGGGTGAATATTCCCCAGTGAAGCGGCAGTATGTACGACGTAGCATGAGGTCTGGTAGTATTTCATATGTTGTTCCAAGGGGAAGGAGAAACTCTGGGAGCACATCCCGTGGCCCTACACCACGACCTGATAGTGAAGATGACGATATTGTAACGATGGGTATGAATGATGTGAGTGAGGGAGCAGGCAGTGGTGGTGATAGTGAGGGTGGCACGGCCCATGTGGCACCATCAGCGGGCCACGCTACTACCCACGCTGCTGACTCTGCACAACAACCAGCCTCACCCGACCCCACACTCCCACAACCTGCACAACCACAACCACGGTACAATATCCAGACCCCACCAGCAGACCGCATCTGGGATTGGCAGGACGGTGACGAGTTTGTTCCCAGTCCCCATGACTTTGATGAAACACAAAGTGGAATAAAGCCATCATGTCCACTTGGGAACAATGCCAGTGAACTGGACTGCTTTGAGTTATTCTTCGATGAGCCCCTGATGGACATCATTGTCAGGGAAACAAACACATACTGTGATTACACCATGGCAAATACAATTCTCTCACCAAAATCACGGCTACACAAGTGGAAGGAGACAACTGTGGCAGAGATGTACCTGTTTTTTGCCACAATAATGCTTATGCCACATGTGTATAAGCACACTGTCACCACATACTGGGCAACAGAACGCCTGATTTCAACTCCAGGTTTTAGTGACATTATAGGTGTCAATCGTTTCGTGATACTGTTACGTATGTTACACTTTTTAGACAAAACCAGGCCTGACAGAAGTGACAGGTTATATAAGATAAGAAATGTGTTTATGTACCTGAAACAAAAGTGCTGCATGTATTTTTATCCCTTCAGGAAGCTTGTTATTGATGAGTCCTTGATTTTATTCAAAGGAAGACTCTCATTCAAGCAATATATACCAAGCAAGAGGAAACGCTTTGGTATAAAGCTATTTGTACTGTGTGATTGCAGAAGTGGTCTCGTTTTGGATATCATTGTGTACACTGGCAGTAATACTTTGAGAGATACCATGAAGTTATTGGGTATCTCTGGTGATGTGGTTCGAACAATGATGGAACCATATCTAGGTAAGGGGCATATGTTATTTACTGATAACTGGTACACAAGCCCCTTACTCAGTGATTTCTTGCGAGTGAACTTGACAGATGTGTGTGGCACAGTGCGTCGTAATCGTAAACATATGCCAAGGTTCGACGCTGGCACTCGCAGAGGTGAGGTGCAAGCCTTTGCTGCCAATGACATCATGGCATTTTGGTGGCATGACAAACATGATGTCACATTATTGACATCAGTTCACCGAAACAAAATGGTACACAGTGGCAGGAACAACAGAGAGACCAATGAACCCATTCTAAAGCCTGCAGCTGTCATGGACTACAACCTAAATATGCACTTAGTGGACAAATGTGACATGTAGATTGGGTTTGCAGACTGTGTAGGAAAGGTTGGAGAGAGGGGGTAAAGGAGGTTTTGTGTGCAAGGGGCTTGGACTTCCAGCAGGCATGCGTGAGCGTGTTTGATAGGAGTGAATGGAGACAAATGGTTTTTAATACTTGACGTGCTGTTGGAGTGTGAGCAAAGTAACATTTATGAAGGGGTTCAGGGAAACCGGCAGGCCGGACTTGAGTCCTGGAGATGGGAAGTACAGTGCCTGCACTCTGAAGGAGGGGTGTTAATGTTGCAGTTTAAAAACTGTAGTGTAAAGCACCCTTCTGGCAAGACAGTGATGGAGTGAATGATGGTGAAAGTTTTTCTTTTTCGGGCCACCCTGCCTTGGTGGGAATCGGCCAGTGTGATAATAATAAAAAAAAATATAACTTTTTTTCCATCTTGTTGATATCTCTATGCTGAATGCTTATAACATATACAAGTTGAAGACCAACAAAACACCAAAATATGGTGAATTTTGCTTCTCAGTAATCAGACAAATAATTGCAAAGTACCAAGGAGCAACACCTGCAATAGACCAGCGCCCACAAAATTACCAACACACGTCATCTTGTTTCAGGCCCGGTGATCACTACCCCATGCAACTGCCTCCTACTACTGCCAAGAAAAATGCTCAGAAGAGGTGTTATGTATGTACACATACCACAAAACACCCACAAACACGCAGAGACACTCGTTTTATGTGTGAGGAGTGTCAAGTGCCCCTCTGCATATACCCATGTTTCAAAGAGTTCCACAAGCTGCAGCAGTTCTAGGAACGTGTTTAGTGACTGTACATATGTATATATATTATGGAACAATAGTAATAAACATTGTTTTGTATTGTTTGTTTGTGTAAAGAAAGTGTATACACAAACTAATAGTGATAAAGTTTGTTCTGTTATTGTGTTGTAAACAATGAGTGTATATTTGAACAATGCACCTTACATTGGTCTCACAGGCCACATAAGTTACCTGGAACAGAAAAATATTGAAAAATGCAAGAAACCTTTGAATTAGAGTAAAAAAAGAATACCAGGCGGGCGGCAGTCGCCGCTGTTGCCATACGAACGTCACTTTCTGCAAACTTTGAGGCTCTATATCTCGGTAAGTACTGATGGAAAAAAATTTTTCTAGGCTTAAAACACCCAGAAAAATATTCCTAACATTTTCATAAGAAAAAATTATTTTTTTTTTCGAATATTTGGCGACATAGAATGACAGTTTCAGAGAGGGGCCCGAAACAGTCAAAGGGTTAAATATCTGATTAGTCTCTAGGCTGGCACATTTCTTATTTCCTAATGAACTTTAAGGCTAATATTATGTCTCTCTTCTCCTCTTATATCTTCTAACATTACTAAGTTATCTATTTGTTGTTACTTTGAAATTGTGAGTAGCGAGCTCTAGCCTTCTTTTTAACTTGCAGTCAATTGCCAAAAAAATTATTTTTTTTTATGTCAAATTTAAACAATTATATAGAGCTGGCTTGTACTGACTCATTTCCAAATATAAATTCTTTTTTTTTCCTCACTCTTATACTGAAGTGTTTTTATATATACAGTGGACCCTTGGTTATCAGCCGTAATCCATTCCAGCTAGGCTTAAAACCGAAATGGCCGAAAACCGAAATAATATTTTCAATAAGAATTAATGTAATTACAAATATATTCATCAAAAAATAATTATGTAATTACAAATATATTCATCAAAAAATAATTAATGTAATTACAAAAATATTCACTAAAAAATAATTTTTTTTAACAATTAAATCAGTATTACATACCTTTAGTGAAGACTAATGCTGGCTTCTGGAATGCCTGCTACACTTTCTGCATGCCTGCTACACTTCCTGCATGTCTGCTACACTTCCTGCATGCCTGCTACACTTCCTGCATGTCTGCTACACTTCCTGCATGCCTGCTACACTTCCTGCATGCCTGCTACACTCCCAGCATGCCTGCCACACTCCCAGCATGCCTCCTACACTCCCTGCATGCCTCCTACACTCCCTGCATGCCTGCTACACTTCCTGCATGTCTGCTACACTTCCTGTATGTCTGCTACACTCCCTGCATACCTGCTACACTCCCTGCATGCCTGCCACACTTCCTGCATGTCTGCTACACTTCCTGGATGTCTGCTACACTCCCTGCATTCCTGCTACACTCCCTGCATGCCTGCTATACTCCCTGCATGCCTGTTACACTCCCTGCATGCCTGCCACACTTCCTGCATGTCTGCTACACTCCCTGCATGCCTGCTACATTCCCTGCATGCCTGTTACACTCCCTGCATGCCTGTTACACTCCCTGCATGCCTGTTACACTCCCTGCATGCCTGTTACACTCCTTGCATTCCTGTTACACTCCCTGCATGTCTACTACACTCCCTGCATGCCTGTTACACTCCCTGCATGCCTGCTACACTTCACGCTCAAATTACATGGTGTTTCTAACTTTCTTTACCACAGGAACTTTACTAGGAACTTTCTTTGGAGCCATGGTTACTTATTTCGCAGTTGCACTGCAAAAAATCCACAAAAAACAATGGAAAACAACCGAAATATTTGGATGTATGAGCAGAAGCTTCCCTACACACCGAAAGACATGGCCAAACCGACACGCAAGCGGCCCCAGCCAGTGGATGGATGCATCCCAAACGGCCAATAACCGAGCGCCGAAAACTGGCCGATCACTGAGTTGGCTGATAACACAAGCAGTCGATAACTGGGGGTCCACTGTATATCCATGTAGTTTGCATTTCATGATAATATCCCCTGCTGTTCTTTATCCTTGCAGCAACAGGACTATCTCTGGCACTAATCTGGACACACTTCTTTGAATCTTTTTTAAAGGGAAGGTTTTCCACACCAGTGCTGCACATTCAAGAACTATCATGTAGGAGGACAAAAAAAAAAAAAGTGCCTTAAATACATCAATATACACTAGTAGAATATGAAATGATGTTATTACCTTTGTGCATGCTTCATAGAACAAGTTTTGGATAATGCTTATTCATAGGTTGTTTCCCTTATCTACTTCCTTTCAGTTTCACTACCTTGTCCAACAGAGGGTGAACTCTAGTAACCAATTACTTGACCATTCCTGCAGTCTGTTCAGGCCTCTCCACCAGTCTTCTACCATGCTCATCCATTTGTGTGTAGTGCACATATGAATGAGAGCATGCCAGAAAATCTGTACAGTTATTAAGTAACCCCCTTTTTTATTAGAAGTTAGTTCGTGAAACACACTGACGGAAATGGAAAATGAAGATATGTATGAAAGTGAGGAAATAATGAACAGCAGACTGTTAAGATATATTAAGGCGTAATGAGGACAGAAAAATTGGTCAAAATGGTGGTACTGGTATTGAGCTTGGCACACTACCTCAATTGCTATTACTCATTTATCTTGGCAAACTCACTCATATACTCACTCATCAGCTTGACCTTTTTTACATTCATTCATTCATCCCTCAAATTCCATGTCAATTAGATCCGGCTAAAGTACACAACTTTTAAACAAATCTTTAGGTTCAGTTCCACTGCCAGCACACTTTACCTCGAATTCCCATTTCAATAACATCTTGCACTCTGCCGCCAACCCACAATTCCTTTGCAAATCGTGCATGCGTAACACTCTCACCTGTTGCCAGTTGCCTTTGAGTAATTCACAACCAATACCACGCATAAAGTTGCAGTTGCTGCCAAATGGTTGTGTGCCATAGTAATTGATAAACCCTTTAGTCTTCAATGACTCAACAGCTTCAAGTATCTCCTCATCTGTTCCATCAACTTCCCTGTCAAAAAGAATACCAGACCATATTAGATATTTCCTCTCATTTCAAATTGCTTCACATAGGCTGCACATCACTGTTGGAGCTATCCACAAATAGCTCAGCTTGGTTCTATTTCCACATGCACACTACTACTCACCACAGACCAACACCACCAAACATTAATGTCAAACAGCTAATATTCTGACAAAAAATCTGATTAAAAGGCAAACATCCTTCAAGAATCAGGATCTCCATGTCAAATAAAATGGGAATGCATGATGACAAAGAAGAAGAGGAAGATAAAAAAAAGGAAGAAATCAATGATGATGAAAACTGAATAATGGGTAATAAAATCTTTTGTACATAAAAACCTGTAGAGCCACAGTGTCATGAGGAAAAGAAAAACTTACTAAGTTCTAAAAACCACTTATTTAGGATGTTAACCCTTAAACGGTCCAAACGTATATATATGTATACATGTTCTCTTGCGTAGGGCCCCAAACGTATATATACGTTTCCTTTGTTATTCATTCAACAGTGGCACAATAGGCCTGAGTCGCCTAGACATGAGAGAATGGGTGTGCGCACTCAGTGTGCACCATATGAAAAAAATTGGGAACACCTGGGTACCAAATGCTCTTTTTTCCTATAAAAAAAAAATTCTCAAAATATTCGGGGCGCTATGCACATGAACGTATATATACATTTGGACCGTTTACGGGTTAAACATGCTCTTAAAAATTTTAACCATAAAGATCATTTCATTTTTTAAACTCGCAGGCTGTCTCCTGCCATGGCAGGGTGACCCACAGTAAAAATTCATTCATCTAATCATCTTTCCAGAAGTGTGATGACATCACGAACTGACTGCAACATCCCAATACCTCTTAAAGAGTGCACGTACTGCCAATTTCACCTCCAGAATTCAAAGTCTCATTAACCCATTTCCCTGATCCCCTCAAAAAAAAGTAAACAGCACATCCATGAAAAAACCACTTGTCTCCAGTCATACCTATCTAACATGGTCACACAAGCCTGTTGGATGTTTAAGCCCCTAAAACTCAAAAGCCTTTTTCATCCCCTCCCTCTAACCATTCCTGAGACAACCCTCCCACCCCCTTCAACCTTCCAGATTTACATACCCTCTTCGTTAACTTACCCCTCTCCAGCCTCTGTACATGTCGCTTGTCAGCCTCTGTACATGCCCCTTGTCAGCCTCTGTACATATCCCTTGTCAGCCTCTGTACATGCCCTTTTCAGCCTCTCTACATGCCCTTTTCAGCCTCTCTACATGCCCCTTGTCAGCCTTCTGAATCATACACTTGCTGAATCCACATTGTCTTTTAATTTCAATGCTCTAATTCTCTAAATGATATTCACGCACACTGCTCTCAAGCATGACATCTCCGTTGTCTCCTCCTTGCTACAGAATTCAAAACTCTTGCTTCACGCCCATATAAAAGTGTCAGTACCACTATATTCTGATACATTACCTTCTGTGCTTCTAAAGATAAACTTTCTTTCCACAAATACTTGGAGTGAAGTGGTTTCATAAAATACAACCAGCACAGGTTCAGAAATGGCATGTCAGGCCTTACCAACCTTTAGAAATTCTATGACAAAGTCATAGGTCGACTGTATTTTCTTCAACCCCAAGAAAGCATATAATACCTTGCCCAACACAAGACTGGAGCAAAAAAAACTTAAGATGCAGGTAGGAATAACTGAGAACATACTATGGTGAATCAAGAAGTATCTTAGGGAAAGGAAGCAAAGAGTAACTGCCCAGGAACAGTTGTCAAAATAGAGAAGAGTAACAAGCAATGTACCACTAGTATCAGTATCAGGATCAGTGCTTTTTGTTTTATGTGAACATACCAATGAAACTGACTCACATGTAGTGTCTGTATTCACTAATAATGAAGGAGAATAATGAGAAAACAAACAGATGAGGATGGGGAAATGCTGCAAAAGGATCTGGACAAACTGCAGGGTTACCTTAGATATACCTTTGGTCAGGCAGGTGGTTACTTGAATTCAACCACAGCAAATGCAAGGCTATAAGATTGGGGAAGGGGGCGCAAGATATGACACAGAATATAAATTATGAGAACAGAAGCTGCTGACCTCATTCAAAGAAGAGGATCTGGGAGTAAGCATATTGCCTACCATATCGCCAGAGGCTCATGACAACTGAATAACCTCAGCAGCCAATGCTCACTTGTGAAATCCGAGTGTGGTCTTCAGGAATCTTAACAGAGTCTAGATGCTTTACACAATATGTCATGCCAGTCTTGGAGTACACAGCACCAGTATGGAAGCCACACCTAAGGAAACACGTTAAAAAACTGGAGAAACTGTAGAAGTATGCAATGAGACTGGTTTCAAAGCTAATTAGGAAAGGTTAAACAAAGTGCATCTAATGACCCTGGGGGACAGGACTAGGGAAGACATGATGATAATGTACAAAATACTCAGAAGAACTGATAAGGCAGACCAGGACAGGCTGTTTGGGAAGTGAGTAATAGGAACTCAGGGGCACAGATGAGTTGAAGGGATGTCAGGAAATATTTCTTCAGTCTCAGGGTGGATGGGAAATGAATGACCTTGATGAAGAAGTGGTGGAGGCAGACTCCTTACACATTTTTAAGAATAAGTATGAAAAGGCCCACAAAGCTTGGAGGGAGTGAATCTGACAAGCAGCAAGCTGGGAGGTAGGGCCAGGAGCTAAAACTTGACTCTTGCAACCACACAGAGGTGAGTACACCTTCCAACTTTTTCCACTCATTCTAGGGTTCACATTATTAGCAGTAGTAGGTGGTAGTAGCAGTAGTTTGTAATAAGTAGTAGTAGTAATGGTAGTGGTACTAGTAACAGTAGTGGTAATAATAGCAATAGTAGTGGTAACAGCAGTAGTAGTAATAGCAGTTAGTAGTAGGAGCAGCAGTAGTAATAGTAGTAGTAATAGTAGTAGTAGTAGTAATAGTAGTAGTAGTAGTAGTAGTAGTAGTAGTAGTAGTAGTAGTAGTAGTAGTAGTAGTAGTAGTAGTAGTAGTAGTAGTAGTAATAGCAGTAGTAATAGTAGTAGTAATAGTAGTAGTAGTAATAGCAGCAGTAGTAGTAGTAATAGCAGCAGTAGTAGCAGTAGTAGTAGTAGTAATAGCAGTAGTAGTAGTAATAGCAGTAGTAGTAGTAATAGCAGTAGTAGTAACAGTAGTAGTAACAGTAGTAGTAATAATAACAGTAATAGTAGTAGCAGGAGTCTTTTAAGACACCAGACATCTCCCACAGAGGCAGGGCAACCTGAAAAATTAGAAACACTTGCACCATCACTCATTCTATCACTCTCTTGCCAGAGGTGTGCTGACATTACAGCTCAGACAACCTTCCTTCCAGGTACTGTACCTCCCACCTCCAGGACTCAAGTCCGTTGAACTTAGGTTAGGTAAGGTTTGTCAGGAAACAGGACAAGCGTTTCCTGATGCGGGGTCTTAAGTCAAATGATGACCCACCGTTGGAGCTTTTGGTCATCTGACCAAGGCCTACCATTGGCTTACCAGTCTACCCCTTTAAAAATTATGGTCATGCTTATAACCACTTATACCAATTTCTATTGAGAACCGCCAAACTGGTTTCCCTGAATCCCTTCGTGTTAAACTACTCACACTCCAACAGCACATCCAATCATGAAAACCACTTTCCCCCACTCATCAAACAGGCTAACACATGCCCATAGGATTTCCAACGGGTTATGTACACAAAACCTCCATCACACCCTACCTCCTCCTTCCCTCCACTTCAGATTTATACACCCTCCTAGTCATTTCATTTTGCTCCATACACTCTAAATATTCAAACCAACTCAACCCCTCCTCATTCCTCTAGATAATACTTTTGGTAACACCACACCTCCTCCTACTCTGCATAATATTCATACCAAACCATTATTAAATTTTATCATTTTGTTGAAAAAAAAAAAAAAAATGTCTAACTTTGCAGCACTCAGCATGAACATTCACTGAACGCCCATGCTCATTTAGTTTTTAAATAAATGGAGTAGCTGCTATCAACATCATATATAAAAGGGCAAACAAAAGATAAGAAATATATTGAGAATAAATGAATGGGAAAATAACATCTAAGAATGCTCAACTGATCAACCAGTAAGCTATAATGAAAAAATGGCTAAAGACATTAACACCATCACAAAAAATAATGAACAGAAATATGAAATTACCTTAAGACAATTCGATAGTGGTTTCCAAATTGAAGATTTAACCTCTGTGGTTTCTCACGAAAGTGGAAGTTACCAATGTGTATTGATCGTAAATTTTTTGTTGCCAGCCACAGTCTTTGTGGTGCTACCTGTATAAAAAAAAAAATACAGAATGAAGAACTAAGCAATTTTTGTTTAACACAAACTGTAAAATAAATACATTTACAAATACAAAACAAATTCTGTACATATTTAACTCCTAAAATTTATGTCTTTTTGGGACCATAATTCCGTAAGCATTTTATCAGATTTTACTTTCTGGTGTCAGTACTTTCAAAAAAAAAAAAAAAAAAAAAAAAAAAAAATTATCTACCATTTTAGAATTATTATAATCAAAAAGAAGCGCTAAGCCACAAGGGCTATACAGCGCTGCAGGGCAGGAAGGAAGCGAGGGCATCAGGTGGCAAAAGGGAGGTGGATGAGTAATAGGTTACGGATAGCAGCGGAGAAGACCATTTTAGAAGAGAAAAAAAAAATGACAGTAGTAGTATTCAATTTGAGGGGTATTGATGTTGAAAGGGTTAACCTGCTAGCTAAACCTATACATAACAATTCTAACTCTGCTTTATTCTTTTATATGGAAGAAAGATAACAGTGGAATGGGTCAGGTGTCACTGCACCAGAGCAAATTATTGAGAAATATGAAGGAATGTCTAAGTAAAACCTTTTCTTGAATTTAAATAGACAGATACAGTGAATTTCCTTTACTAAAAAATATATATATACCCTGCCTCGGTGGGAGACGGCCGACTCATCTGACTCATCTGAGTTTTCTTTGATTTTATCTTAATAGTTGTTGGTCTTATTACTTTTCCTTTTATATCCATGGGGAAGTGGAATAAGAATCTTTCCTCCGTAAGCCATGCGTGTTGTAAAAGTCAACTAAAATGCCGGGAACAATGGGCTAGTAACCCCTTTTCCTGTAAAGATTACTAAAAAGAATAAGAAGAAGAAAATTGTCAAAGTGGGAAGTCTGAATGTGCGTGGATGTTGTGCAAATGATAAGAAAGAGATGATTGTGGATGTTATGAATGAGAAGAAGCTGGATGTCCAGGCTTTAAGTGAAACAAAGCTGAAGGGGGTGGGAGAGTTTCAATGGAGAGGAATAAATGGGATTAGGTCAGGGGTTTCAAATAGAGTTAGAGCTAAAGAAAGAGTAGCAATAATGTCGAAGGATAAGCTATGGCAGGAAAAGAGGGACTATAAATGTATTAATTCAAGGATTATGTGGAGTAAAATAAAGATTGGATGTGAAAAGTGGGTTATAATAAGCGTGTATGCACCTGGAGAAGAGAGAAGTGTAGAGGAGAGAGAGAGATTTTGGGAAATGTTGAGTGAATGCGTGGGGAGTTTTGAATCAAGTGTGAGAGTAATGGTGGTTGGGGATTTCAATGCTAAAGTGGGTAAAAATTTTATGGAGGGAGTAGTAGGTAAATTTGGGGTGCCAGGGGTAAATGTAAATGGAGAGCCTTTAATTGAGCTATGTGTAGAAAGAGATTTGGTAATAAGTAATACATATTTTATGAAAAAGAGGATAAATAAATATACAAGGTATAATGTAGCACATAATGAAAGTAGTTTATTAGATTATGCATTGGTGGATAAAAGGTTGATGGGTAGGCTCCAGGATGTACATGTTTATAGAAGGTCAACTGATATATCGGATCATTATTTAGTTGTAGCTACAGTTAGAGTAAGAGGAAGATGGGAAAAGAGGAAGGTGGCAACAACAAGTAAGAGGGAGGTGAAAGTGTATAAACTAAGAGAGGAGGAAGTTCGGGTGAGATATAAGCGACTATTGGCAGAAAGGTGGGCTAGTGCAAAGATAAGTAGTGGGGGGGTTGAAGAGGGTTGGAATAGTTTTGAAAATGCAGTATTAGAATGTGGGGCAGAAGTTTGTGGTTATAGGAGGGTGGGGGCAGGAGGAAAGAGGAGTGATTGGTAGAATGATGAAGTAAAGGGTGTGATAAAAGAGAAAAAGGTAGCTTATGAGAGGTTTTAACAAAGCAGAAGTGTTATAAGAAGAGCGGAGTATATGGAGAGCAAAAGAAAGGTAAAGAGAGTGGTGAGAGAGTGCAAAAGGAGAGCAGATGATAGAGTGGGAGAGGCACTGTCAAGAAATTTTAATGAAAATAAGAAAAAATTTTGGAGTGAGTTAAACAAGTTAAGAAAGCCTAGGTTAAGTATGGATTTGTCAGTTAAAAACAGAGTAGGGGAGTTAGTAGATGGGGAGATGGAGGTATTAGGTAGATGGTGAGAATATTTTGAGGAACTTTTAAATGTTAAGGAAGAAAGAGAGGCAGTAATTTCATGCACTGGTCAGGGAGGTATACCATCTTTTATGAGTGAAGAAGAGCAGAATGTAAGTGTGGTGGAGGTACGTGAGGCATTACGTAGAATGAAAGGGGGTAAAGCAGCTGGAAGTTGATGGGATCATGACAGAAATGTTAAAACCAGGAGGATATATAGTGTTGGAGTGGTTGGTACTTTTGCTTAATAAATGTATGAAAGAGGGGAAGGTACCTAGGGATTGGCAGAGAGCATGTATAGTCCGTTTACATAAAGGGAAAGGGGACAAAAGAGACTGTAAAAATTATAGAGGAAGAAGTTTACTGAGTATACCAGAAAAAGTGTACGGTAGGGTTATAATTGAAAGAATTAGAGATAAGACAGAATGTAGGATTGCGGATGAGCAAGGAGGTTTCAGAGTGGGTAGGGGATGTGTAGATCAAGTGTTTACATTGAAGCATATATGTGAACAGTATTTAGATAAAGGTAGGGAAGTTTTTATTGCATTTATGGATTTAGAAAAGGCATATGATAGAGTGGATAGAGGAGCAATGTGGCAGATGTTGCAAGTATATGGAATAGGTGGTAAGTTATTAAATGCTGTAAAAAGTTTTTATGAGGATAGTGAGGCTCAGGTTAGAGTGTGTAGAAGAGAGGAAGACTACTTCCCAGTAAAAGTAGGTCTTAGACAGGGATGTGTAATGTCACCATGGTTGTTTAATATATTTATAGGATGGGGTTGTAAAGGAAGTAAATGCTAGGGTGTTCAGGAGAGGGGTGGGATTAAATTTTGGGGAATCAAATTCAAAATGGGAATTGACACAGTTACTTTTTGCAGATGATACTGTGCTTATGGAAGATTCTAAAGAAAAATTGCAAAGGTTAGTGGATGAGTTTGGGAATGTGTGTAAAGGTAGAAAGTTGAAAGTGAACATAGAAAAAAGGAAGGTGATAAGGGTATCAAATGATTTAGATAAAGAAAAATTGGATATTAAATTGGGGAGGAGTATGAAAGAAGTGAATGTTTTCAGATACTTGGGAGTTGTGTCGGCGGATGGATTTATGAAGGATGAGGTTAATCATAGAATTGATGAGGGAAAAAAGGTGAGTGGTGCGTTGAGGTATATGTGGAGTCAAAAAACGTTATCTATGGAGGCAAAGAAGGGAATGTATGAAAGTATAGTAGTACCAACACTCTTATATGGGTGTGAAGCTTGGGTGGTAAATGTAGCAGCGAGGAGACGGTTGGAGGCAGTGGAGATGTCCTGTGTAAGGGCAATGTGTGGTGTAAATATTATGCAGAAAATTCGGAGTGTGGAAATTAGGAAAAGGTGTGGAGTTAATAAAAGTATTAGTCAGAAGGCAGAAGAGGGGTTGTTGAGGTGGTATGGTCATTTAGAGAGAATGGATCAAAGTAGAATGACATGGAAAGCATATAAATCTATAGGGGAAGGAAGGCGGGGTAGGGGTCGTCCTCGAAAGGGTTGGAGAGAGGGGGTAAAGGAGGTTTTGTGGGCAAAGGGCTTAGACTTCCAGCAAGCGTGCGTGAGCGTGTTAGATAGGAGTGAATGGAGACGAATGGTACTTGGGACCTGACGATCTGTTGGAGTGTGAGCAGGGTAATATTTAGTGAAGGGATTCAGGGAAACCGGTTATTTTCATATAGTCGGACTTGAGTCCTGGAAATGGGAAGTACAATGCCTGCACTTTAAAGGAGGGGTGTTAATGTTGCAGTTTAAAAACTGTAGTGTAAAGCACCCTTCTGGCAAGACAGTGATGGAGTGAATGATGGTGAAAGTTTTTCTTTTTCGGGCCACCCTGCCTTGGTGGGAATCGGCCAGTGTGATAATAAAAAAATAAAAAAAAAATATATATATATATATACACACACACACACACACACACAACATGGATTTTTATTGGTGATAAGTGAAGAGGCGGGGCCAGGAGCTTGGACTCGACCCCTGCAACCTCAAGTAGGTGAGTACAACTAGGTGAGTACACACACAAACACACACACACACACACACACACACACACACACACACACACACACACACACACACACACACACACACACACACACACACACACACACACACACATGGATTTTTATTGGCTTACTTCTTTAATAGATACAAGCTGACTGGTTTTAGCTCTCTTGTCTTTTGTTCCTGCATATGTAAAACTGCTTGGCTTTACCCTGAAAAATAGTAAAAATAATTAATGCATGAATTAACCCTTTGATTGCTGTATCTAACTAAAGTCAAGCAAAATAATTTTGTACTTAATGAGGTTATTCATCATTACTCATCATCCAATGTAAAATGTTTACGAGATACAGAAAGATTAAAAAAATAGAAAAGGGGAGATGGAGAATTTTTTATTATAATAATCAGGGGAAATTGATCAACTTGTATGGGTCATATAGCACATGGGGAAAGGGAGGCAATCTGGTATGATCTAAGGAAGATGAAGATAGGGCTTTTTGAGCTAAGAGCTAGTTCCTCCCTCTATTTCCTCCCCTTTTCCTTGAGGAAAGGGAAAT
The DNA here is from genome assembly GCF_038502225.1 of Cherax quadricarinatus. Taxonomy (NCBI): domain Eukaryota; kingdom Metazoa; phylum Arthropoda; class Malacostraca; order Decapoda; family Parastacidae; genus Cherax; species Cherax quadricarinatus. Next base: position 28,654,110 of record NC_091324.1, on the reverse strand, counting down.
GAGAGAAGAAAATAGAGAGGTGAGAAAATGGGGCTAAAATATATTAGAAACATCCTATACAACATTTTCTCTAAATTCATTAAGACTTATGAAAGATCTGAATGTTGACGAAAAATCTTAATTTTCTGATGTGCTAATTTTTTGTTAATATTTAAACAAATACATGAAAAACATGAACTTGAAGTCAGTCATAATGATAAGGAAAACTTTTAAACAAATTTTTTTTCAAATAGTTCTTTATTTTTATCAATGTAAGTGGCAATCATTATTTGGTAGGCATAACAACAGAAGGAATTCTTATCCAAAAATATTATACTCCTTAAGAAATAGTGAAATATCAGAATAATGATTCATGAAACCTTATGAAAAAAATAACCAATTTAATCTTAAAATTAAGACTCAATTACTGATCAGTGTTCATTAAACTTTGGTACATCAAACCAATATATACATTGGGTTTTTCTTTTTCTTTTAGGTCACCCTGCCTACGTGGGAAATAGCAGCCGTGTAAAAAGAAAATTAACATAAGAAATTATATCTATCACTCCATTACCTGGCTTTCCAGGCAATCTGATTGATAGCCTCCACAGTTTCAACATTTTCCTTATAGAGCACAAATGTTGTGTATAACTGATCCTTTGGCCATCCAGTTTTGTCTCGCCGCACACTACCAGCTGGAATAAACAACAGAAAATAATTTATCCTGTTTCCAAACCAAGAAGTTCATTTCTCTTTAATTTTAAAATGCATCTTATATGCATATTCCTGTGATTATAAATACAATTCATATATATTTTCATTTCAAATACCAGTTGCTGCAGTTGAGTCTATTATTTGGCTAGATTGCCAAATTTCCACCTCTTTCTCTTAATAACAACTGAAAATTTCCTAGTGCTATTCATCAGTCAATGGGCTTTCCTAATCCAACCACAAAAAAAATATTTTGTCTTCCCAAAAAGTACATTATTAGAAGATTAAGATGACATTTAGAATATATTTCAAATATAACAAATGTTAGCACTTTCTATTTTAGCATTAATGAATGACCCAACAGCAACAGCAAAAAACATTTCCTGAAAGATTCTGTATGGAAATTTACCAGTGTATAACATGTCACATCCAATAATGTCCATAACAAGATTGTAGACCTTTTAACATCTTCAACATTTACATGCCCAAATTTAAAATGCTGCATATTTTGACAAACAAGATTTTATAAAAAGTATAAGTAGCCGCCACACATGATAATGAACTGCTGAGGAATAAATCTCTTTCTGGATGCCATGACACAAACATCCTTCCAGTAACCAGTACAGATGACTAAACAGAAATCAAGATGCTGCTACTGTCATAGGTTCACAGGAGATGAATGACAAAACATGGGAGAGAGACAGGCAAAGACAAGAAAGAAATGTGAATACTATTTGCAAAAACATAATGGCAGCATAAAAAAAAAAAAGTCAGGCTAAGGTGAAATGAGCAATAAAAATAATAAAGGTAAATTAATGTCATCCTCAAATTATTTAAGAGGCTCAGACAAACTTAAAGTTTCTCAAGAAAGACACTGCCTCCTCTCCTCTGCCAAAAATTAAACAACACACAACCACCACCCTTATTTGCATCCCTTATACCATAACCACTGCCACCAACACCTGCCATCAACCTACATTCACTATCTCTCAACATACCTGCAACTCTCATAAAATATATAATATTGTATCTGGTCATCCTGTCCTCACTCAATATAACCAATAATACGCATCTCTTCAATACCTACTACATCTCGTCCTACAATCACCATCCACAATTTATTTACCTTCAGCAATTTGAAAAAATTTGGTAGATTTGAGGCTTTAGTGGAGAGGGGGAGGGGAGGGGGGGAAAGTACAGAGCACTGGAGCTTCAGTGAGGGAAAACTGGAAAATAAGTTGTGCAAATCTATTATTAAACTAAGAGAGGCTTGTTGCAACTGAATAATACTATATTAAAGATGGAAGGGAAGTGACTAACAAAATAAAAAAAACAATGAACACAAGGAATCGCCAGTGCTTTGTTTTCATCAGCAACGAAAGGCCCAGAAGCTAAAATCTTTGATCTTACCTATTTTAGTTATTGGCAGATTTGTAGTGTATGTAAGTGGTGTCTCATAGGTCTGAACACTGCTGTCCCAGTGTCTAAAAGGAAAATTCGGAAGAATATATATTGGAAAATGTAACGTAAAACCTAACATGAAGATTATCATTCGAGGCAACTAACACCATGTATTTAAAAACGAAATAAAAAATAAAAATGTCAACCAAAACAAACCCCAAAGAATGTACAGATGCCAAATTTCTTACGATTTAGTAAGCAAAATTGTGACGCAAAAGATGAAGATATAAGGGCTAAAACAGTATTAGCAAAAACTACATCAGGTGAAACAAGAAGTAATTAATAATCTAAATTTTTCTTTATCCAAACGACCATATCCCAGCAAGCTAGGGTACCCCTCCCCCCTTTCCATAAAAAAGGAAACAGATCAACCATCATTCATTCAATTGCTGTTTTGCCAAAAGTGTTTGTTCTGAAATCACAATTCAATAGCAACATCTTCACCCTTCATTCAGAGTGCAGGCACGGCACATCCCACTTCCAGGACTCAAGTTCGGCCAACCAGTTTCTCCTGAATATTTTCATGTTACCTTAACCTATGAAACACCTTTGGAGGGTTTCAAGAGTTTACTTACTCTTGTAGCCTGGCCCTGGCCCAGGCTTGTCTGGTGCTTGTTCACACTCAATGAGCATGACCATTAAAATCACCATGTCTTCATTTGTTCTTATCTAGCACCCTCACACAAGCTTGCTGGAGGATCAAGCCACAAACAATGAAAGTCTCCTTTACCCCCTCCCTCCAACCATTCCTTGGATGACCCTTACCCTTCTTACCATACACCCTAAACTTATACACCTTCATCATCCTATTCCTTGCCATCGTTTCTAAATGCTCAACCATCTCAACAACCCCTCCTCATTCCTGAATGATACCCTTGCTGACCCCACACTATTAATTTCTATGCTCCAAATTCTCTGCTTAATATTCACACCACACATTACTCTCAAACATCCTCCTTGCTGCAACATTCCAAATCCATGCCTCACCTATATAAAAGTGATGGTACCAGTATACTTAGCAATCACATTTGCAAAACTCTGAGAGAGAATTTTGCAAATGTTTATTCCTTACCTGTAGGCATATTTTAATAGTTTATAGCAAATACTGCAAGATGCATCCCTGAATTCCTAAGTGTCTTATAATTCTTAATGTAGGAACAGATTCTTGCTACTTTCTTGGCCTACTCAAAAGATACAATGCTAAACCTAGAAAACTTAGTTACTGGTTTGATGTCTCTCTTGCATGCAAGAGAGTTCATTTGTGGGCACACTTGTCCTACCTTCTGCAAATGAAAAAGTTAATAAATTAATAGATTAAAAAGGAACAGGCACCTTCATTTAACAAAATCTTAGTTACAAATAGCTCTTATATACACAAAAGTAACACACTTGCACAAATTACCTTTTCTCTTTCTAATAACAATGTATTTTCCTCCATCTGAAGTCTCTCCATAGACAGTGTCAACACCACGATACTTTGCCTTGATAGCTTGTTGAATAAGAGTAATGCCTGCTTCATCTGTGAGGTCTACATTGATCCATATTTCTGTTAATGAAGGTAAACCTGAAAAAATAATCACGCATGAGTAATGATATCCACGATTTGTGTAGCTAATCATGCTTATAAGAATCCTCACATGCAGACCAAAAACACTTTTTTTTTTAACACAATGGTCATTTCCCACTGAGGTAGGCTGGCCAGAAAAAGAAGACACACTTTTACTATCACTGTTTTGCCAGAGGTATACCAATGCTACAGTATCAGCATTATTCCATATATTATTCCACATATTATCAACCATTGGTCAAAGTATGTTACTTGATAAATATCCCCAGAGTAATGCCCCTTCAATCTTACAAGTGGAAACCCCAAAAATATGAAAAAATTATCAAAACTTAAAAAATATGCAGGATTACACTACAATTTTGTTATAGCTGGACTAAAAAGTTGTAAAGACCCCAGGCCAGTTGGGAGCTGAGCAGATCCAAGTCCAACTGAATTTTTTTATCTCGTTTCATGACTGGTTTTATTCACTAAAACTCTGCCAACTGTCTGATATGCTATTTATGGTACCTAACTGCCATGAGACTGACTAGCAGAATGCTTTAGGAAATGAGGTTTATTTAATACTGTAAGTGGTGGGTTGCATTAATACTGTTAATAGTGGGGTGCATTAATACTGTAAACTTAGAAGCTAAATGGCAGTACAGTAAAATGGCATTGCCCTCTCACATAGACATGACAAGACCTGTGACTCCTGGAGTAATAAACAATTTATTAATAAAAACCATATCACTAAATTCCTCAAACTTTATCCCTTATGATGCAGTGACTATGAAAATGCCTTGTTGATACCTATGAAGGAAGCAGTAAATTTAGTTCCAAAAATTTAATCCTGTGACTCCCATGGTGATACACAATGTATGTACCATATAACCATTACTAAATTAAATTTTAAAACCAAAAACAAAGACAAGAATACATAGTTGTGGGGTACAATACTCACTCTCTTTCAAGGGGGCTTCATTCTTTTCTTTCTTTTCTTTGCTTGTATCTTCTTGTTTTGATGAGTCCTTTTCTTTTGCCTCATCCTCATCTTTTTCATCGGAACTTTCTTTTATTTCTTCTACTTCTTTTTCTTCTTCTACCTCTTCTAGTTCTTTAATTTCTACTATTTCTTTTATTTCTTTTACTTCCTTCATTTCTTCATCTTCCTGTCCCTCTTTTTCCTCCTGCTCCTCTAACTGACTGTCTTCCTTAGAATCTGATGCTTGTTTTTGTTTAGATATACCAAGCATTCTATCCAATTCTCTAAACTTGACATCAGTCAATTCTGGTGGCATCTCTTCTGGCATATCTGATGAAGCAATATTCTTGTAAAATAATCTAGTATAACAGCAAATACATTCACTGTATAATAATCATAATCCAAGAAGTTTATTGTGAATCATACACAGTATTACCTTATCTGAGTACCTTTAAAAAAAAAGTATAAATAGTTCAATACCTGTGGAAAAAACCTGTACAATTACAGTACTATAATACAACAAATAACTAGGTGCTATCTAAGATTCCATCCAACTATATTTTTCTTTTAACATACTGGCTGTTTCCCACCAAGGCAAGGTGACCTGAAAGAAACTTTCACCATCATTCACTCACTGTCTTGCCAGATGCATACCAATACTACACATTAAAAACGGCAACATATTTCCACCCCTCTTTCCGAGTGCAGGCACTGTATTTCCCACCAAAGTCAAGCTAACCAGTTTCCCTCGATCCCTTCATAAATGTTACCTTGCTCACGCTCCAAGAGTACATCAAATCATAAAAACCACTAGCCTCTACTCAATCCTATCTAACACAATCACACATGCTTGCTGGATGTCTAAGCCCCTCGCACACAAAACCTCCATTACTCCTTCCCTCCAACCTTTCCTACAGTGACTCTACCCTACCTTCCCTCCACTAAAGATTTATACACCCTCCAAGTTATCATATTTTCCTGCATCCTCTCTAAATCTGAAAACCACCTCAACAACCCTTCCTCAGCCCTCTGGATAATACTTTTAGTAACTCAACACCTCTTCCTAACTGGCAAACTACAAATTCTCTGCATATTATTTACACCATACATTACCCTCAGACATGACATCTCCATTGCCTCTAACCACCTCTTCACTGCAACATTCACAACCCAAGCTTCACACTAATATAAGAGTGTTGTTACAATTATACTCCCACATTTGCCTTTTTGCCTCCATGGATAATGTTCCTTGTCTCCACTGATGCCTCAATGCACCACCTACCTTTTTTCCCATTCATCAATTCTATGGTTCACATTGTATTTCATATACCCATCCACCAACAAGTCCACTCCCACACATCTGAACACATTCACTTCCTCCATACTCTGTCCCAATCTGACATCCAATCTTTCATTACCTAACTCGTTTGTTACCCCTCATCAAATTGCTCTCTCCTATATTCACTTGTAATTTCCTTCTTTTACATACCCTCCTAACTTCTTCTAACAACCTTTGCAACTTCTCTTCAAAATCTCAAAAAGCACTGTGTCATTATTAAAAAGCAACTGTGACAATTCCCATTTTGTATTAGATTCCATACTTTTTAATCCAACACCTCACCCCAACACCCCACCATTCACTACCTAACTACAGAGATAACAATGCTACCCAAAATGCTATGTATATCAAGGGGCTTTCTGTAACAGTAATATATGTCAATCACCCTAATCATATTATATATTTTATTCCACTTTATAAAAATAAAGCTTGTTTGTCATTATATGCCTAAGAATATATAATGGTACTAGCCATTATTCAAGGGCTGCAAGATTTTCATTTCATAGAAAGATAATTTACCATTTCCTTCTTTTATTTTTTTCCATGCACTCTAACAATCTGACAACAGAATAATTCTCTCAACAAAACCTTAAGATTTAAAGAAACAACCCGAGGAAGAAGAGGCACCATGCTACCAATACTAAACCTAGTACAGAGGACCCTCAACCAACAATATTAATCCGTTCCTGAGAGCTCATCGTTAATCGAAATTATCGTTAGTCGAGTTAATTTTCTCTATAAGAAATAATGGAAGTCAAATTAATCCGTGCAAGACACCCAAAAGTATTGAAAAAAAAATTTTAACACATGAAATATTAATTTTAATACACACAAACTGAAGAAGACATGTACAATTACATGACACTTACCTTTATTGAAGATCTGGTGATGATTGATGGGATGGGAGGAGGGGAGACAGTGGATGGTGTTGGTGTTTAGAAGGGGAATCCCTTTCCATTAGGACTTGAGGTGTCAAGTCCTTTTCCGGGGTTACTTCCCTTCTTTTAATGCCACTAGGACCAGCTTGAGAGTCACTGAACCTCTGTCACACAACATATCTTTCCATAGAGGCCTGTACCTCCCATTCCTTTATGACATTCCTAAAGTGTTTCACAACACTGTCAGTGTCACAATTAAACACTTGTTCAGGTTTCAATTCTTCACTGTCTATGTACTCCTTGAATTCCTGCACATATTTTTCAGCTGCTTTTTGGTCCAAACTGGCAGCCTCACCATGCCTTATCACACTATGTATGCCACTACAATTCTTAAATCTCTCAAACCGACCTTTGCTGGCCTTAAATTCACTCACATCACTAGTTGCAGGCATTTTTCTAATTAAATCCTCATGAAACTTCCTAGCCTTTTCACATGTGATCGCTTGAGAGATGCTATCTCCTGCTATCTGTTTTTCGTTTATCCACACCAATAACAGTCTCTCAACATCTTCTATCACTTGCGACCTCAGTTTCGAAAACATAGTTGCACCTTTGGCAAGAACCGCTTCCTTGATTGCTGTTTTCTTGGCCACAATAGTAGCGATGGTTGACTGGGGTTTTGTGTACAACCTGGCCAGCTCGGAGACACGCACTCCACTTTCATACTTAGCAATGATCTCTTCATATCCATAGTAATTCTCACCCCTTTTGCTGTAAGGTTGGCACTAGAAGCTTTCTTGGGGCCCATGGTGACTTATTTTGCAGGTGCAATCACTAAAAACGCTGTGATAATATGAAATGTTCCAATTGTACGTTTGGATGGGACCGAGGTGGCTGGCTGGCTTGTAAACACTAGCCACAAGCGGATGCGTCTCAGACGGAACAAATCGTGTTGGTCGAGTTTTTTAGTGCTAGTCGAGGCAAAATTTTTGCGTTAAAATGTATCGCTAGTCGGATTTAACTTTAGACGATGCCATCATTGGTCGAGGGTCCACTGTACTATATATTTTATTTAGATAACATGCATGATGAAAGTTTTTCTTTTTGGGGTTTTCTTTCTTTCTGGGTCATCCCTGCCTCAGTGGGAAATGGCCGACATGTTAAAAAATGCAAAGCTTACATTTCTTCTGTTTTTGGGTCACTCTGCCTTTGTGGGATACAACCATTACACTATATTAAAAAAAAAAAAAAAAAGTACAGCTAGATAGACCATACATCAATACTGCACCTAGCTGAAGGAGGATCAAGCTTCCACCATTCCTTGCACTACACAATCCACACAAGTTTAGTGATTCACAAATATAAATACTGTACATAGCTCTAATATTCCTAGGTAGTAGGTTGGTAGACAGCAACCGCCCAGGGAGGTACTACCGTCCTGCCAAGTGAGTGTAAAACGAAAGCCTGTAATTGTTTTATATGATGGTAGGATTGCTGGTGTCCTTTTTTCTGTCTCATAAACATGCAAGATTTCAGGTACGTCTTGCTACTTCTACTTACACTTAGGTCACACTACACATACATGTACAAGCATATGTATACACACACCCCTCTGGGTTTTCTGCTATTTTCTTTCTAGTTCTTGTTCTTGTTTATTTCCTCTTATCTCCTTGGGGAAGTAGAACAGAATTCTTCCTCTGTAAGCCATGCGTGTTGTAAGAGGCGACTAAAATGCCGGGAGCGAGGGGCTAGTAACCCCTTCTCCTGTATAAATTACTAAATTTAAAAAGTGAAACTTTTGTTTTTCTTTTTGGGCCACCCTGCCTCAGTATGATACGGCTGGTTTGTTGAAAGAAGCAGCAGCAGCTCTAATATTTGTGGGATATGGCTGGTTTGTTGAAAAAAGAAGCTTTAATATTTACTAAAGAAGAATAAATCATGACTATAAAATTATCTTAACTTGTTTAATAGAAACTATTGACTTGGAAAGAAGAAAAAATTCCACATCAACCAAATTACCAAAAAAATAAAATATAGTTAACTCCAAACATATGATCCTTTACCCTGCATTTACAGTAATGTTTTTTCTGGCAAGATAACCCATAATAAAAAACTAGGGCATGATATTGGTGTCCATGAATAGGACCCCTATTGACACCATTGCACCTAAGGAAAATAAGTCGGATTTGCAATGGCACAACTGGCAGCAGCCCTCCCAGAAAATACTGGGTTACCTGTATACTAATCAAAGATGGTGGTGTACAGTACAACAATTAAGAAATAAAAGCAAATGAATATAAAGAAGCACAGAATAAAGCTATTTAATTTAAAAAAAATAAGAAAAGCAGAAAACAAAGAATGGTTAAAAGAAATATGGAAGGTCATGAAAAAAATATGGGATTCATTCACTTTATATAAAATCACATTCAGTGGAGGCAGACTCCATGTGTGGTTTTATGAGTGGGTACAATGGGGCACATGAGACTTGGAGTGAAAGTGGCAAGCAGCAAATTGAGAAGCGAAGTCAGGATCTAAAACTCAATCCCTATAACCACATACACATTAATACACAACCCACCTTTTTTTACATATCTATTCTATGATTCACCTCATTTTTCTTAGACCCATTTGCTTACATGTGCACTCCCAAATACACTGTGCTATATTATTTAATATCTTTCTTCACTATCCTTTTACAACATCTTTGCTATCTATAAGTGGCATATCTAAATACATCCACTTCTTTCATACTCCCTCCCACCAATCTAATAATCTATCATTGCCTAGACATGTTTGGTACCCTCATCTTACTCTCTTTTATGCTTACTGCTAAATTTCCTTTCTTTTACATAATCTCCCAAATGCATCCAAGAATTATTATTATAAAGCTATGTATTATACTCTTGCTTATTCTCACTACCATAACTGTTTAAATCTTATACCTAATCCCACTGTTAATGCAGTGAAATGTTGACAAACAGAAGCACTGGTCAATATTGTTTTAAGTGATTTAATAGTATTTCCGCACAAATTTGTTGCAAGATGGACAACATCTGGTCTGCTTTGGGAAAAGACAAGTAGTCCCCAGGGCTATTAAGGAAGTAAATTTGATTTTTGATTATTGAATGTAAACCAAAAAAAATAAAGTTAAATAAAAGCTATAAAAAAAGCATCGATTGTTAATTACAGGAAAAGATACTAACCAGGAATTTCTTCAGGCTCGTCTGGGATATTCTGCTCAGTGATACGAATCATTTCGCCATTGCCATCAACCTCATTAACTTGGAAGTCAGAGTATCTGGAAAAAATTAAATTTGAAAAAGAAATTGAAAAGATGCCCACTCACTCATCACCTGGACTAGATTCTAGGAAACACCTATTTATAAAAAAGTGCAAAGTACCACTAGCATTAGCACTCGGTATTCTTTGGAGAAAGAGCCTAGATCTAAGTGAAATACCAGAGACTTTAAAGTGTGCAGACACAGCTCCTTTGCATAAGGGAGTAGCAGAGCACTACCTAAAAATTACAGAGAAGTAGCTCTTACCTCCCACATCATAATCGTTGAAAGTGATAAGATGTCACATTACAAAATTCATGGAACAGCAAAATTGACATAATCCCAACCAGCACAGTTTTAGAGCAGGACGATCATGCCTATCACAGCTGCTGAACCACTGTGACAAAATTTTGGAGGCCTTAACCCTTTCAGGGTCGACAGGCCCTCTCAGAAACTTGTTCTCAGGGTCGGCCAAATTTCAAAAAAAAAAAAAGTTCTAATGAAAAGATAGAGAATCTTTTCCCGGTCATAATGACACCAAGAGTATGAAATTTGATGGAAAACATACGGAATTATGCTCTCGCAAAGTTAGCGGTCTCGATGATGTTTACACATCAGCGATTTTGCCCACTTTGAGCCCTATTTTCGGCCAATTCCAGTGTACTTGTCGACAAAAATCATAACTATTTCGCTAGAACTCCATTTTTTCTATTGAATGAGTACAAGAAACCACCCATTTACCGATTTCAACTATTCAATACAGTGGTCAGAATTTAGCAATTTTGCCAATTTCACATAAATTTCAAAAGATGCCAATTTCTGAATAGTGTTCAGAATAAACAAGAAAGACATTCCTGGCACTAAAATAACATTTCCTCTGTTCATTAGTCACGTCCCGTTACCCCTCTTACATTCTTTTGCTTTCCATTTGGAATTTTTATTCTCACAAAAAAAAATAGAAGATTTACTGTTATGCAGACTACAGCATTGGTGTAGAAATGGTATAAATAATATCAGCGCACTTGTGAAAGAATATTAGACTCATCAGTTGATGAGTATTAGATGCATTGCATGATTTGTTTACTTTTGAACTTTGGTAAAAATCTAACATTTCTGCTACTTTGAGCTCAATTTCAAGGTACTTTTCTTTGTAAAACCAGTCAAAATCATATCAATTTCTGTAATATGTCTTCCATTCTATAAAATGAGACCAGGAAAACTAGAATACAACAATAAATACCATACAAAAACACAGTGCAAAGTCGCTGTTTTAATCCAAAACCATGGTCAAAGTTTTTTTTTTCTCATTACGCACTGTGTGCTGCAGGAATTTTTTTTATACCGCGCACACTGACCACATAGACCCATTCTTTCATATGCAGACCTACCAGCTTTCTCTCACTAGATTTGAGGGCGCTAGAATTTAGGCGTACTAGTACGTCAAAAACCCTGGCTCGTAAGCCGTACTAGTACAGCCGAAACCCTGAAAGGGTTAAAAAGACAACCAAAATGCAGATGTTATATACAGCAGGGCCCCACTTATACAGCAGGTTAGGTTCTGGGCTACTGCTGCAAAGCAAAAATTACTGTAAAGTGAATCATAGCTCTTTTCACTTTCAAATACATACAAAAGCCAGATAACATGTTTACACTATCATATATTAAGTGAGCAATATAGCTAGGCTTAAAAATGTATACCTATACGTAGTGCACATATTACTTATCAAATGCTATGTGCATCGTTACACGTCTTCCAGTCAGCCATTCTCATGGGTTAAGCCAGTCAGCCAACCCAGCTTCCTAACCCAGCTGAGAGAGAGAAGTAAGCCACGCAAGTTCCTCTGAAGTATTGTCTCATATATCGCTTTGTGCTCCCAGTTGGATGCCAGTTGGATGCTAAGAGTGGTTTTCACCATCCCTGTGGCATAGAGTGGCTTAGTTAATTAAGCCACCTTCGTGAGTAGTGAGTGGCAGTGCGCGCCAGTGAGCGCCAGCGAGTGAGTCACGCTCCCTTCACCCACCCGCTACCCACTCTTCACTCATCTACCTGTGGCTTTTTTTTTCCACCCTTGTACCGGGTCCTAGTACTGTTTTGGCTCACATAATTGGTCAAGAGATTGTAGCTGAGCACCAACGATAAGCCAGTTATGTGAGTTCACCCAGAAAGCGCATTTCTTCACGACAACAGTGTGAGGAATCATCACTGTTCAACGCCGTCTACCACTCCAGACTTCAGTGATAATTTTCTGTTTAGAGACATTTTCCTGCATTTAAAAACATTTGCGTGTGTGAGACTTTTACAGTGAATTTCTTGTGTACTCTAAGCCTTGTGTTTTCAGTGTAGACTCAGTGTTTCTTTGACTCATTATTTTTGCAATATTTTTCAGTGTTATCGCTCATCTCATATTTTTTTATCTGTGTTTTTTTTTTTTATGCTACTCTCTGTCTGAAGTAAGTATTGTTGTGTAGTGTACCAGTCATTCACTGCGTGTGAAGTAATTCATTATTTTTATTTATCTATGTTCTTTCAGCATTGTATTCTCCAGTATTTGTCGTATACTAAATTATCCATTCATTTCTATATGTACCTTTTTTTTTTTTTTCGTATGCCAGCAGTGTCTCATTCCCTGATTTTTTCGCAGACTTGTGTACCATTATTTTTGCCAGCAATTTTTGTCGTATCAGTCACAGCAAGATAGTGTTGTAAGAACATTGATAAATAATATACAATCCTTGTGTGTGCCCCGCCACTTGTAAGTGCTGTGCCCCCCGCCACTTGTAAGTGTTGTGTGCCCCGCCACTTGTAAGTGTTACACTTCCAGTTTTGTTTCTTGTTTTATATTTATTCATATTTTTCTTATTTCTTTGAACAAATTCACTCTTAGTGTAATTTCAATTTCTCTTTTTTAATGTAGAGTGTTTTCTTTACTCTGTTTGAGAGTAAATTTTTTGTCTAATTTACAATTAAGAGTTAAAGTGTTCAGTCTTTCTTCATATTTTTGTTTTATTATTTAACCTACATTTTCCCAGTGTAACTTTATTGCTGCATTGATTATTTCTGCCCCTTATTTTGTTGCACTTGTTCTGCAGTGAATTTTCTTTTATTGATATTTTTATGCATTATTATTCTCAGTTCATTATTGTTTGAGTGTCCTGTTTTTCATTTTATTATTTTTCCTCATGTTGTCTTTGCATTATATTTTAATTTTGTTCATGCATTCTTAGAAAATAATTAAATTTCCCAGTTATCTCTCTTTGCATACAATTTAGTGATTTTATTTTATACTTTTTACATTGATTTACAATTTTATTAGTTAATTTCTTTATTAGCAAGAGTACAGACAGCTCATTTTGCATTTAATTCAGTCCCCAGTAATATTTTTACTTGTAAATTTCAATGTGTTTCTTTATCTTGGCCAGCAGTCCCTTACATTGAGTTGTCCTTCCTCTTGCAGTGTATCTTAGATTTTTTTTTTATTACTTCTGCAGAATTAGTTGCATCTCTTTTATTTCAATTTTACCATTTTATATCAATTTTATTATTCATTACTTTTTGCCTTATTTGTTCTTGTACAACTTCTTTGCAATTATGCCTGACATACCTTCAAGTGATACTTTAGTGAATGGCGACACTCAGACCTCTCAGGCTACTGCTGCTCCTGTCATCAGTCCTCATAGTTCTTTATCGACTGACAGACCGACCCAGACACTGAGACATTATAGTTTTACTCGTGATTCCCTTGATGCCTTACCTTTATTCAATGGCCAGGTACATAGTCTTGAAGCATGGTTTACTGCCATTCGTTCTCGTGTTAATGCTCTACTTGACGGTCCTCCTTCAGAGGAAAGTCTTATCAGACTTGCGAAAGCAGCTCTTCATCGGTCCCCTGCTGCTGTTCACGTTGTTGATCTCCTTGAAATGCAAGACTTCAGGAATCTTACTAAGTGGTCACAATATGAAGAACTGATTCGTTCTTTCCTCGTACCAGTAAAAACAGCTGATCCATATGTCGTTCTTAGGGAACTAGTGAATGCTACACCCACGACTAATGAATCGTTGAGTGCATTTGCTGTTAGGTTAGATAAACTTTTATCATCATTTATCAATGCTGTCCAGTCCTCAGCTTTTGTCCCTGACGAGGATAAACCATCAACAGCATCATTTGCTAAAATAGCAGCTTTTGGAGCAATCAAAGAACTAATGCCGCCTGCTTTTGTGTGTGCTTATGAGGCTAATCCTCCGACTGTGACGATGGAACCACTTACAGCCCTAAATCATGTACGTTCCTTGTGCCCCCAGGGTACTTTCTCATGTATCAAAAGTAATTTCACACCTATGCCTCAGTCTGCACCACCTCTTGTTTGTGCCACAGAGACAAATCGTGGTCGTCAATCATCCCAGCGATCACCAAGGACCAGTGTACAGAGTCATTTTAAACCTCGTAGTATTCATAGTACATTCAGTAACCATAGTCAGCGGACTTGTTACAACTGTGGTTTCCGTGGCCATATTGCAATTAATTGTCCTGATAGTCACCCTAAGAGGCGTCATACTGATGATGAGTACCAGTCAGATCTTCCCTACTGTACTTATTATAGAATACATGGACATGACACATCTGAGTGCAATGCTCTCTACAACCTTAAGTACTCTAGATCTTTCCGTGGCCATTCCAACCGCAGAACCAGGAGAGGAAACAGACGTCATGGTTCTCAAACTAACCAGAACCAGGCTCATTCTTCCAATTCAAGGGAATTCGAGTGCCCCAGTCAAACCGTCCCATGGTGACAGTAGGTGATAATGAGCACACCATCCCCGTTCACAATTCCTTTGAAGCCTTAAGCAGTCTTGAGAATGACAATCCTGCTGATGATGTTGCTTCACACGTCTCTGACGTAGATGATTTTGGGGATGAAGTGGAACAAATCTTTTCTTATGACAATCCACCTTTTTGTTTGCACATAACTTCCAATGCAACCATAGGCCCTATAGTGCAAGCATCTGTTCATAATGTGCCCGTTCATTTGTTCATGGACTCTGGTGCGCAAGTCAATATTATCAGGTCTAGTTTGTTTAGGGATAAGCAGTTACGACATGTCTTTCTCATAGAACCGACTCGTGTCCTCCCTTAGTGGAGCAGCTGGTTCTCACCTGCGTGTCCGAGGTCAGACTTCCCTCACTTTTTCTATCCAAGGTAGAGACTTTACTGCTTCCTTCCTTGTTGTCGACCGGATTACTTTCCCTGGTGACCTTCTACTGGGATTTGCTTCCATGCGAGACTTACGCATTGTGCTCGACCCTTATCGATGGCATGCCCAAATTGATGACTTGATCGTACCATTTTGGGGTTACCAGCTTGGATCCGAGATCTGCCATACTGCCGCAGAGTACGACGTTCGGATTAAGTCCTTACAGGCCAGTGCATTTTCCAGTAGCATACCCAAGCGGTCAGGCACTGGTGATCCTGTCACTCCTGTCTGTGTTCCTGCAACTTCAGACTTGCAAGATAGTGTCCAGTTACCTCAAGTGTCCGAGGACGCTCTGACTACCTTGAGTGCTGAGCCTATCCCTGCAATGTCTGCTAGTTCAAGTAGTAGTTTCTCCACAGGGGATGCCTTGTCGGAAAACGATTACTTGAAACTAGTAATGCCATCTGTTGTTGATGTCATGTGCCGTCTGCAGAAAGACGTTTCTGTCACGGCTAGTGCCCTCACTAGAGTGTCTGTTGTTGTTCCTAGTGTTCCTGATGGTGATAACGTCCTAGTTGACAGTGATTCTTGCAAAGTAAAAGGTCTATTTGTTGAACCATCCTTACATGTTGTAAGAGATAGTAAGATCCATTTCTTCCTAGCTAACACTTCTGGTCAAAGTGTTTGTCTCAGAGCAAATACCAATCTTGTTGACCTTGTTCACTATCCTTACCCTGTTCAGGTAGAGGATGAGTTCTCTCTTGACCAGTGGGTCGGTGCTATTTCTACCGGGAAGACCTCATCCACTTCACTGGATCAATCTGTTCCACCAGTGGAGGAGAAAGACTTAGCTCCCACTGACTTCCCGGAAGAGGTCAAGCATTTGTTGACTCTGTTGAACAAACGTCGTAAAGCCATTGCCTTACCAGGTGAGAAGATGGGTATAACGAACTTACTGTCCCATCATATTCCACTTGAACCTGGAACTAGACCCATCTATATGCCTGCATACAGAATGCCTCATTCACAAGTTGCTGTCGCAGAAGAATTGATCAATCAAATGCTTGATGATGGCGTTATTGCACCTAGCAATTCACCTTGGAATGCGCTCTTGATCCTAGTGCCTAAGAAGGATGGTACTTGGCGCCCAGTGATTGACTTTAGTAAGTTAAATGCGAAAGCTATTCCAGATCGCTTCCCACTTCCTGTACTGGATGATCTTTTACGTAACATTGGAGATAACAAAGTCTTTTCAACCCTGGACTTGTTACAAGGGTTTTGGCAAGTCCCTCTTCACGAGGACAGCCAAGAGCTAACTACATTCTCCACTCCTACAGGTCATTATCACTTCCTCCGTATGGCGTTTGGATTACAATCCTCCCCTATCACGTTCTCAAGGCTCATGACTAATATATTTAGAGGTCTCATAGGTAATGCACTTATGGTGTACTTAGATGACGTAATCATCATGTCTAAAGACGTGGATACACACTTGAAAAGACTTGATGTAGTACTTGGTAAGCTTGAAGAAGTCAATTTAAAGATCAAACTGTCTAAATGTTAATTTTTCAGATCAGAAATTAACTTTCTTGGTCACGTAGTCACTCCTAGAGGGGTTACGACTAACCAAAGTAAAGTAACTGCAGTATGTATTAAAATTAACATTTCATGTGGTAAAAAAAATTTTTTTTCATACTTTTGGGCGTCTTGCACGGATTAATTTTATTTCCATTATTTCTTATGGGGAAAATTCATTCGCATAACGATTATTTCGCATAACAATTATCCCTCTTGCACGGATTAAAATCGTTAACCGGGGGTCCACTGTACTAAATTTTCCAACTCCCAAAACTGCTGATGCCGTAAGATCCTTTGTGGGCTTAGCAGGTTTTTATAGATCTTTCATTGCCAATTTTTCTTCCATAGCTGCTCCTCTAACTGAGTTGCTTAAGAAAGATGCTCATTTTGTTTGGACCTTCCGTCAAGAAAGAGCATTCCAAACTCTAAAAGAAAAGCTAACAATTTCTCCAATTTTGAAATTTCCAGATTTTTCTAAGCCCTTCTATCTGACAACTGATGCTAGTTCTATTGGCATAGGTGCCGTACTAGCTCAGAAGAATGATGGCAAGTACAACGCAGTTGCATTTGCTAGCCGAGTCCTTACGAAGGCTGAACGTAATTATACAGTAACTGAGCCAGTAGCTTTAGCAATAGTATGGTCTTCAAAGCACTTCCGAGACATTATTTATCAGTACAGTGGACCCTCGACTAACGCTATTAATCCGTTCCTGAGAGCTCATCGTTAGTCAAAATAATCGTTAGTCAAGTTAATTTTCCCCATAAGAAATAATGGAAATCAAATTAATCCGTGCAAGACACCCAAAAGCATTGAAAAAAAAAATTTTAACACATGAAATATTAATTTTAATACACACAAACTGAAGAAGACATGCACAGTTACATGACACTTACCTTTATTGAAGATCTGGTGATGATTGATGGGATGGGAAGAGGGGTGTGTGTTGATGGTCTTAGTGTTTAGAAGGGGAATCCCCTTCCATTAGGACTTGAGGTGGCAAGTCCTTTTTCGGGGTTACTTCCCTTCTTCTTTTAATGCCACTAGGACCAGCTTGAGAGTCACTGGACCTCTGTCACACAACATATCTGCCCATAGAGGCCTGTACCTCCCATTCCTTTATGACATTCCTAAAGTGTTTCACAACATTGTCAGTGTCACCATTAAACACTTGTTCAGGTTTCAGTCTTTCACTGTCTATGTACTCCTTGAATTCCTGCACATATTTTTCAGCTGCTTTTTGGTCCAAACTGGCAGCCTCACCATACCTTATCACACTATGCATGCCACTACGATTCTTAAATCTCTCAAACCAACCTTTGCTGGCCTTAAATTCACTCACTTCACCACTAGTTGCTGGCATTTTCTAATTAAATTGTCATGCAACTTCCTAGCCTTTTCACATATGATCGCTTGAGAGATGCTATCTCCTGCTATCTGTTTTTCGTTTATCCATACCAATAACAGTCTCTCAACATCTTCTATCACTTGCGATCTCAGTTTCGAAAACATAGTTGCACCTTTGGCAAGAACAGCTTCCTTGATTGCCGTTTTCTTGGCCACAATAGTAGCGATGGTCGATTGGGGTTTTGTGTACAGCCTGGCCAGCTCGGAGACATGCACTCCACTTTCATACTTAGCAATGATCTCTTTCTTCATATCCATAGTAATTCTCACCCTTTTTGCTGTAGGGTTGGCACTTGAAGCTTTCTTGGGGCCCATGGTGACTTATTTTGCAGGTGCAATCACTAAAAAGGCTGTGATAATATGAAATGTTCCGATTGTATGCTTGGAAGCGACTGCGGTGGCTGGCTGGCTTGTAAACACTGGCCAGAAGTGGACGCGTCTCAGACGGAACGAATAGTGTTGGTCGAGTTTTTTAGCGCTAATCGAGGCAAAATTTTTGTGATAAAATGTACCGCTAGTCAGATTTATCGTTAATCGATGCCATCGCTGGTCGAGGGTCCACTGTACTCTGTTCATGTCTTGACAGACCATGTTCCACTACTGGAAGGTTAGCCAGATGGCCCTTGACTATCCAAGAGTTCAATCCTACCTTTGAACACTTACCTGGCAAGTCAAATGTAGTCGCAGATGCTTTATCGCAACATGTTAGTATAGTAACTGCAGACGCTCCATTTACTGCCGAAGATATAAAGAATGCTCAACGAACAGATCCCATGTGGTTTGGCGTGATTCGATTCCTGCTCCAGGAAGATCTTATTCTGACTGTGAAGCCACCAGCACCCATCAGTGACTTTGTCATGAACCAAGAATTACTGTATCGAACAGCCGAGTTGGGTACTCCTAGCAGAAGAGTATACCAGTTAGTAATTCCCCAGTCACTAGTGAATGTAGCCTTACAGCTAGTTCACGATGTACCAGGTGTTGCGCACCCGGGTATGGATCGTTCGGTAAAACAAGCCAGATTGAAATACTTTTGGACTCGTATGGCAAATGATTTTTCTGAGTATGTTAAGAAATGTAGTGTCTGCATGAAACATAAAGGTAATGCTAATGGTCCTAATCCAATCCAAGTGTATCCAACTACTAGCGAACCGTGGGAAAGAGTTGCACTAGATCTGTTAACTAATTTCCAATGTTCCCTCCAAGGCAACAAACATCTGTGTGTTATGGTAGACCATTTCACCAGATATTGTGAGTTAGTCCCTATTGCAGATAAGACTGCAGAGACAGTAGCTAAAGCTTTTAAAAAATGCATTATCTGCAGGCATACCACCCCTAAGTCCCTACTAACAGATAATGGTGGTGAATTCTGTAATGAGATTCTTGAAAATTTGTGTACCTTGTATAAGATCTCTAAATCCACCATTGTTCCTCATCATCTTGCCAGCAATGGGTTAGCGGAACGAACCAATAAGAAAGTACTTGACGTCTTGAGAGCCACTATCAATCCCAACAGTGAAACTTGGGATGAAGTTATACCTGATGTGCAGTGTGCTATAAATTCTGCTTACAATGTTTCTATAGGTGACACTCCACATTATGCATTGTACGGTGTAGATAAACGTTTGCCTTATGAGTTGTTACATTCTAACCCGAAACCAAATTACAACCCTGATGATTTCATAGCAACTCGTACCAGCCTAGCTCAAAGCGTCTTTAGAAGAATCCGTGAAACACTTCATAAATCAACAGCAGAATTTACAAGAGTCGCTAACACTCGAGCAAAGCCGTCCAAAATCAAAGTAGGTTCGAGAGTTATGCTGACTAACTTTAACAAAACGTCTGCAATGCCTAAGCTTGATCAAAAGTTTGTTGGTCCTTATCGAGCAGTTGAACATATCACTGGCAATAAATATAAGGTTAGAAAAATTTGTACTGGTCAGTATAAAGAATCGCATTTAGATCATATGAAGTTAGTATGTGATGATAATGATGTTCCAACCCAGACTAATGTGACAGACTCTGACAATCCACCTGATCCTGTACTCTCTACCTCTGATACTCAGTCAGACGATCAACCTGAATGTCGTTATTCCCTACGTACACGACAGGTATTCAGAAATCCTCAAGTATCATTTGTAACTACCAATTCAGATTTGCCTCAAATACAGCATGAGTTAGCCAGTGCAACAGAGTTTGATCCTCCCAGAGATGACACCCATTCTGCATATGTCAATCTCACCCTAGCAGAGTTGGGGTTAAATGTAAATAATCTGTATAGATGAATAATTACAGTATCAACTTATCAGTATTCAAGAATTTTTTTTTGTGTTCACGTTCTCTCCGAATTCTGAGTTAACAGTCTAGATTTGAGTGCACCGAATCTGCCTTTCTGTTAAACACTTCTTTCTTTGTATATATTTCTTCCTCAGAATCCGTAGATCACATGAATACAGATCGATCGATCAAATTTTTTTTTATCACTTCTATTGTGTAATCCCAACGTTGAGTTTCATTCGATGAGTTGTGCTATATTATACCATTACAGTAAGTTTCATTATAGTCAACTGAGTAAGCTTGCATTCCAATATTCTACTTATGTATGTTATAATGTTCAATTGCTGTGTACTTGGACATTGTATAGAATCAGCCCAAGCCGTACACCTGCCATCTCGTTTGTATTAGCTGTATGTCGGGACGACATACGTTAGCGTCGCCGAGCTCTCAGTAGTAGTACCAGTTCCTAGTAACCAGTGTACCAGTAACCAGTGTACCAGTAGATGACTCACTACCAACCGTATGTTAAGAAATGTAGTGTTTGTATGCAACATAAAGGAAATGTCAATGGTCCTAATCCAATCCAAGTGTACCCAACAACTAGCGAACCAAGGGAAAGAGTTGCCCTTGATTTATTAACCAATTCTAAATGTTCCCTCCAAGGCAACAAACATCTGTGTGTTATGGTAGACCATTTCACCAGATATTGTGAGTTAGTTCCTATTGCAGATAAGACTGCAGAGACATTAGCTAAAGCGTTTAAAGAACGCATTATCTGCAGGCATACCACCCCTAAGTCCTTAGTAACAGATAATGGAGGTGAATTCTGTAATGAGATTCTTGAAAATTTGTGTACTTTGTACAAAATCTCTAAATCCACCATTGTTCCTCATCATCCTGCCAGCAATGGGTTAGCTGAACGAACCAATAAGAAAGTACTTGATGTTTTGAGAGCCACTGTCAACCCCAATAGTGAAACTTGGGATGAAGTTATACCAGATGTTCAATGTGCCATAAATTCTGCTTTCAATGCTTCCATAGGTGATACTCTACATTATGCATTGTATGGTGTAGACAAGCGTTTACCCTATGAGTTGTTATATTCCAATCCGAAACCCAATTACAACCCTGATGATTTCATAGCAACTCGTACAAGCATGGCTCAGAGTGTTTTAGGAAGAATCCGTGAAACACTTCATAAATCAACACCAGAATTTACTAGAGTACCTAATAGCCGTGCTAAGCCATCAAAAGTTAAAGTAGGTTCAAGAGTATTTATTTTTATTATCACACTGGCCGATTCCTACCAAGGCAGGGTGGCCCGAAAAAGAAAAACTTTCACCATCATTCACTCCATCACTGTCTTGCCAGAAGGGTGCTTTACACTACAGTTTTTAAACTGCAACATTAACACCCCTCCTTCAGAGTGCAGGCACTGTACTTCCCATCTCCAGGACTCAAGTCCGGCCTGCCAGTTTCCCTGAATCCCTTCATAAACGTTACTGTGCTCACACTCCAACAGCACCTCAAGTATTAAAAACCATTTGTCTCCATTCACTCCTATCAAACACGCTCACGCATGCCTGCTGGAAGTCCAAGCCCCTCGCACACAAAACCTCCTTTACCCCCTCCCTCCAACCTTTCCTAGGCCGACCCCTACCCCGCCTTCCTTCCACTACAGACTGATACACTCTTGAAGTCACTCTGTTTCGCTCCATTCTCTCTACATGTCGGAACCACCTCAACAACCCTTCCTCAGCCCTCTGGACAACAGTTTTGGTAATCCCGCACCTCCTCCGAACTTCCAAACTACGAATTCTCTGCATTATATTCACACCACACATTGCCCTCAGACATGACATCTCCACTGCCTCCAGCCTTCTCCTCGCTGCAACATTCATCACCCATGCTTCACACCCATATAAGAGCGTTGGTAAAACTATACTCTCATACATTCCCCTCTTTGCCTCCAAGGACAAAGTTCTTTGTCTCCACAGACTCCTAAGTGCACCACTCACCCTTTTCCCCTCCATCAATTCTATGATTCACCTCATCTTTCATAGATCCATCCGCTGACACGTCCACTCCCAAATATCTGAATACATTCATCTCCTCCATGCTCTCTCCCTCCAATCTGATGTCCAATCTTTCATCACCTAATCTTTTTGTTATCCTCATAACCTTACTCTTTCCTGTATTCACTTTTAATTTTCTTCTTTTGCACACCCTACCAAATTCATCCACCAATCTCTGCAACTTCTCTTCAGAATCTCCCAAGAGCAGTGTCATCAGCAAAGAGCAACTGTGACAACTCCCACTTTGTGTGATTCTTTATCTTTTAACTCCACGCCTCTTGCCAAGACCCTCGCATTTACTTCTCTTACAACCCCATCTATAAATATATTAAACAACCACTTAAACCTACCCCATACCCCTTCGACCCCATTGCCTATGCTCTCATTAGCCCATCTATCCTCCAATAGCTGTTTATATCTTACCCTAACTGCCTCCTCTTTTAGTTTATAAACCTTCACCTCTCTCTTCCCTGATGCTTCTATTCTCCTTGTATCTCATCCACCTTTTACTCTCAGTGTAGCTACAACTAGAAAGTGATCTGATATATATGTGGCCCGTCTATAAACATGTACATCCTGAAGTCTACTCAACAGTCTTTTATCTACCAATACAAAAGCCAACAAACTATTGTCATTTCGCCCTACATCATATCTTGTATACTTATTTATCCTCTTTTTCTTAAAATATGTATTACCTATAACTAAACCCCTTTCTATACAAAGTTCAATCAAAGGGCTCCCATTATCATTTACACCTGGCACCCCAAAGTTACCTACCACACCCTCTCTAAAAGTTTCTCCTACTTTAGCATTCAGATCCCCTACCACAATTACTCTCTCACTTGGTTCAAAGGCTCCTATACATTCACTTAACATCTCCCAAAATCTCTCTCTCCTCTACATTCCTCTCTTCTCCAGGTGCATACACGCTTATTATGACCCACTTTTCGCATCCAACCTATACTTTAATCCACATAATTCTTGAATTTACACATTCATATTCTCTTTTCTCCTTCCATAACTGATCCTTCAACATTACTGCTACCCCTTCCTTTGCTCCAACTCTCTCAGATACTCCAGATTTAATCCCATTTATTTCCCCACCGAAACTCTCCTACCCCCTTCAGCTTTGTTTCGCTTAGGGCCAGGACATCCAACTTCTTTTCATTCATAACATCAGCAATCATCTGTTTCTTGTCATCCGCAATACATCCATGCACATTCAAGCATCCCAGTTTTATGTTTTTCTTCTTCTCTTTTTTAGTAAATGTCTACAGGAGAAGAGGTTACTAGCCCTTTGCTCCCGGCATTTTAGTCGCCTCATACGACACGCATGGCTTACGGAGGAAAGATTCTTTTCCACTTCCCCATGGACAATAGAAGAAATAAAGAAGAACAAGAGCTATTTAGAAAAAGGGAAAAAACCTAGATGTATGTACATATATATGCATGTGCGTGTCTGTAAAGTGTGACCAAAGTGTAAGTAGGAGTAGCAAGATATCCCTGTTATCTAGCTTCTATACTGTTGTATCAGGGCGCCTCTGCAAAAACAGCGATCATGAGTTAGGTGAAAGCGTTGAATGGTCATGAAAGTATTTTCTTTTTGGAGATTTTCTTTCTTTTTGGGTCACCCTGCCTCAGTGGGAGACGGCCGACTTGTTGAAAACAAAAATATTACTTATTTTAAAATATTTTTGTCCTTAGCTTGTAGTGAGTGGTAAATATATTTATTATAGGAAGTCTGAATAAATGAAGAATGGGTATAATTGAAAACTGCTTCATTAGAGATATGCAGTAAGGTGAAGTGCCGTAAAGTGGGGCCTTCCTTGCCTGTAGAAAGGCATAAAGAGAAGAAAATCCAGCACCAGTTAGGTAAAAAGCTCAATTCCCCAAGGCTCTGTCCTGGTACCACTGCTGTTTCTTATCCTCATAGCAGACAGACAAAAACAAGTCACAGTTTTGTACTACCATTTGTGGATGACACTTAAAGCAAGCATGAAAGTCACTTCGGTAGAAGATACTGAAAAATTACAGGAAAATATAGAGGGAATTTTCCAGTGGGCAGTGGAGAAGAATATGACATTCAAAGGTGATAAGTTCCAGCTGGTTAGGCATGGAAAGAAGGTAGAACTCAAAAGGAACACTGTGCACAAAACTCAAAAGGATCATCAAACAGAATGAAAGAAACATATGAAAGACTTGGAAGAAATTTTGTCAGCTGACCTTTCTTTCAAAGAACAAAGGTCCTAACAACCAGGAGGATGATGGGATGGGTAATGATAACCTTCAAAACAAAGGACATAATGCCAATGGTTACACTTTTTAAATCACTTGTGCTCTCTCATTGGGAATATTGCTCAGTGTTGACAGTCCCATTCAGGACAAGAGAAATATCAGAGCTGGAACAAATACAAAGATTGCTTACGACCAGCATAGAGCCAATAAAGCATTTAAATTACTGGGAATACCTTAAAGTCTTAAATATGTACTTACTGGAGTGGAGGAGAGAGAGAGATACATGATAATATACAGCCTCTCCTCACTTAGCGACGTGCTCGTTCACCGGCAACTCGGACTTACGACAGGCTCTCTGACCAGTATGCATACCTAAATAATGCATATTAGAGCTGATTTCCTCTATTCTGTGTATTACAGTATACAGTACACTACTGTATAAATATTTAAAAATATACCAGAAATGTTATATATGCTGCAAAGGTGACATTAAAATAATATCAAAGATGGTTGACACAAACCCACTACCTGGAGTTACCATAATAAATTCCTCACTTAGCGACGAATTTGTTTACCGATGTGGTCTTAGGAACAGAGCTCCATCATTAAGTGAGAAGAGGCTGTATATACCTGGAAGGTGCTTGAGGGCCTTGCCCCAAATCTGCACAATGCCATAACATACTGGAACAAGAGATATGGGAGAAAGTGCAAGATAAACCCAGTGAAAAGCAGGGGTGCAGCGAGCATGATAAGGGAACATTGTATCAACATGCATGGCCCCAGATTATTCAGCATCTAACGAAAAAATATCAGAAACACTGCTGGGACAAGTATAGAAGTCTTCAAGAAGAAACTGGACAAGTATCTTCACCAGGTGCCAGATCAACCTGGCTGTGATGGATATGTGGGGTAGTGAGCCAGGCAAGCACTAGACGAGCCTGACCCACGGCCAGGTTCCAGGAGTAGAAAAGCTCTTGGAACTCATCAAAAGTATAGATCCCTAAATTATAAATACTGAATTATGTAAACTCATATGTAAGTGCTCCTGGGTCATCCATGAATTATATATTTTACTTTACTTTTGAATGTGTTGCTAATTCTCAAAACACATTGTTGGATAAAAATACATAAACCATTCTTTATGGTATAGTACTATAGACTTTATATATATATACTATATACATCTTTGAGACTAGTCGCACTTATGTATACAGTATACATTTTAATCACAGTGCCCTAAAATATATTGAGCAGGAAATTTTAGCCACACGAGAAATGGGTCCATTCAGGGAGTGTGCACAGTATAAAAAAAAAAGTCCTGCCCCACCTAGCACATGATGGGAACAGTTAATCCTTGACCTTGTGTTTGGGTTAAAATAACAACATTAGGGCATTTGAAAGACTGAAAGACATACAGTGGACCCTCGACCAGCGATGGCATTGATTAACGATAAATCTGACTAGCGATACATTTTATCGCAAAAATTTTGCCTCGATTAGCGCTAAAAAACTCGACCAACACTATTCGTTCTGTCTGAGACGCGTCCACTTCTGGCCAGTGTTTACAAGCCAGCCAGCCACCGCGGTCGCTTCCAAGCATACAATCGGAACATTTCATATTATCACAGCATTTTTAGTGATTGCACCTGCAAAATAAGTCACCATGGGCCCCAAGAAAGCTTCTAGTGCCAACCCTACAGCAAAAAGGGTGAGAATTACTATGGATATGAAGAAAGAGATCATTGCTAAGTATGAAAGTGGAGTGCATGTCTCCAAGCTGGCCAGGCTGTACACAAAACCCCAATCAACCATCACTACTATTGTGGCCAAGAAAACGGCAATCAAGGAAACTGTTCTTGCCAAAGGTGCAACTATGTTTTCGAAACTGAGATCGCAAGTGATAGAAGATGTTGAGAGACTGTTATTGGTATGGATAAACGAAAAACAGATAGCAGGAGATAGCATCTCTCAAGCGATCATATGTGAAAAGGCTAGGAAGTTGCATGACGATTTAATTACAAAAATGCCAGCAACTAGTGGTGAAGTGAGTGAATTTAAGGCCAGCAAAGGTTGGTTTGAGAGATTTAAGAATCGTAGTGGCATACATAGTGTGATAAGGCATGGTGAGGCTGCCAGTTTGGACCAAAAAGCAGCTGAAAAATATGTGCAGGAATTCAAGGAGTACATAGACAGTGAAGGACTGAAACCTTAACAAGTGTTTAATGGTGACACTGACAATGTTGTGAAACACTTTAGGAATATCATAAAGGAACTGGAGGTACAGGCCTCTATGGGCAGATATGTTGTGCGACAGAGGTCCAGTGACTCTCAAGCTGGTCCTAGTGGCATTAAAAGAAGAAGGGAAGTAACCCCGAAAAAGGACTTGCCACCTCAAGTCCTAATGGAAGGGGATTCCCCTTCTAAACACTAAGACCATCAACACACTCCCTCTCTTCCCATCCTATCAATCATCACCAGATCTTCAATAAAGGTAAGTGTCATGTAACTGTGCATGTCTTCTTCAGTTTGTGTGTATTAAAATTAATATTTCATGTGTTAAAATTTTTTTTTCAATACTTTTGGGTGTCTTGCACGGATTAATTTGATTTCCATTATTTCTTATGGGGAAAATTAACTTGACTAACAATTATTTTGACTAACGATGAGCTCTCAGGAACGGATTAATAGCGTTAGTCGAGGGTCCACTGTACTTGTAAAATGGAGATGATTATGATTGTTTTCACACCGGATGTGATTTGCAATAGGCCTCAAAATGAAGGAAATATTAAAGTTTTTAGAGATTTTCCTGAAGAAGGATAGGGCCTTCCATGCACCCCTGTCTGTTTTATGGGTTTTTATTAGTTTAGTTCAATTACTGGAATGACCTAAACCATGACCAATCATTCCTGGTTATATTTTATTAGCCAAGAAATATTGTGTGATGATGGATTCAAAATAGAGGGCAAGTGTTATACAGGAGAGGCCTGGGAACATGATTAATTAAATGAGGAAAGGTTACTCGAGTGGCTGGAATTGTTATTGCTGTTCTTACCGTTGAACAGCGGTTTAGTGCCGATGAAGGTAGCGTAGGTAGCAATGATACGGCCGTGGACTAGATTGGCTTTAATCGGGTAGGAGTGAGTACACAACGGGCAGTGTGAGGAAGTGACCGCAAGCCAGTCCGTGGAGGGGGAGTACCTGTGTACCTCAAGTCGGTCGAAGCGGGAGTGAGAGAGGGTGGACTGTGTGTCCCACCGACCTAGGTAGGCCTACAGAGGGCAGCACTGAATGCCGCGAAATATGAACTAGTCAGAGCAGACGGCTAGGCTGTGTGCTCTGCCAGTACAGGCTGTCTACAGAATGCCTAGTGTATATTTTGAGCATTTTTTAAATTAGGATTTATTGATTCTGGTGCAAAATTACTGACTAATAGGAGCTTTACAGGATAGTTCTCATAGTCCAATGGGCAGCTACTTGCATTCAATTGATAGTGCAATAGCCAAGAAATGGGTCTATTGGAGCAATGGAATTTACCTTAAAGTGAACAAAATCTCAGTACTCCCCGACTTCCAACTTCATGCTTGCATAGTTCGTAAGTTTTATTTACATCAAATTTTGTATTTTTAATGTCATTACCTTTAGAAGAAAAAAAAGATTCATTACCACCCTGGAATTTTTTGGAGGAATAATTGTTATATGGTGACACTTTTAATTTTCGGGGTCATGACAGTGATGGGGGTTAATAAATCCACAAAATACTGATTAGTCAGCACTACATTTTATGAAGTTTTCAATCTGCAAAATTTGACTGTCCACCCTGTGATCAGTTTCGAGGGTTTTTCAACCTTTACATTCCAGCCTGAGGCCAAGCTTCATTGTTGATTGCCTGGTCAACCAGGTTGTTATTGTTAGCGACTTGCTAGCCCACATAGCCAACACAGCCCTTGGTATGGCTAGTGGTTCAATTTTCTCTTGAAAATGTCTACTACTGTTCTGCCAATATTTCTTACACATATTTGCAGGGTGAGTCTTGGGTCATAAATATTGATACAATGTTCTCTTATAGCACCTATGGTACTCCTGCTTTTGACCAATTTTATTTTAAATTTCCTCCTTCATCTCAAGGCTGTTTATTTAACCCTTTCAGTGTCGGTCCCGTAATATTACAGCATGAGAGTCAGTGTCAGTCCCGTAATACAACGCCAAAATTCTAGGTCTTTCAAATCTGGTAGGCCTACATATGAAAGAACAGGTCTGCATGGTCAGTGTGCGCAGTACAAAAAAAATTCCTGCAGCACGCAGTGCATAACCAGAAAAAACTCCAACCATGTTTTTGGTTTAAAACAGCAACTTTGCAGTGTACAGTGGACCCTCAACCAGCGATATTAATCCGTTCCTGAGAGCTCATCGTTAGTCAAAATTATTGTTAGTTAATTTTCCCCATAAGAAATAATGGAAATCAAATTAATCCATGCAAGACACCCAAAAGTATTGAAAAAAAAAAAATTTTACCACATGAAATATTAATTTTAATACACACAAACTGAAGATTACATGCACAGTTACATGACACTTACCTTCATTGAAGATCTGGTGATGATTGATGGGATGGGAGGGGAGAGCGTTGATCTTCTTAATGTTTAGAAGGGGAATCCCCTTCCATTAGCACTTGAGGCAGCAAGTCTTTTTCTGGGGTTACTTCCCTTGTTCTTTTAATGCCACTAGGACCAGCTTCAGAGTCACTGGACTTCTGTCGCACAACATATCTGTCCATAGATACCTGTACCTCTCGTTCCTTTATGACTTTCCTAAAGTGGTTCACAACATTGTCAGTGTACAGGTTGCCAACACGGCTTGCAGTAGCTGTGTCATGGTGATTTTCATCAAAAAAGGTTTGCACTTCAAGCCACTTTGCACACATTTCCTTTATCTTAGAAGTAAGCAACTTCTTCAATTTCTCTCCCCCCTCCTCCGAAGCAGTTTCCTCAGGTCTGCCCTCTTGCTGTTCAAGATGATCTAGCAGCTCATCAGTGGTTAGTTCTTCACTGTCCTCCACCACCAACTCTTCCACATCCTCCCCACTAACCTCCAACCCCAAGGACTTCCCCAATGCCACAATGGATTCCTCAACTGGCATAGGATTCTCAGGGTTAGCCTCAAACCCTTCAAAATCCCTTTTGTCTACACATTCTGGCCACAATTTTTTCCAAGCAGAGTTCAATGTCCTCTTAGTCACTTCCTCCCAAGCCTTACCTATAATGTTTACACAATTGAGGATGGTAAAATGATCTTTCCAAAACTCTCTTAGAGGCAGTTGAGTTTCTGAGGTCACTACAAAGCACCTTTCAAACATAGCTTTTGTGTACAGTTTCTTGAAGTTGGAAATAACCTGCTGGTCCATGGGCTGCAGGAGAGGAGTGGTATTAGGAGGCAAAAACTTCACCTTAATGAAGCTCATGTCCCTAGAAAGTCGCTCTGCCAAGTCTGAAGGATGACCCGGAGCATTGTCTAATACCAGGAGGCACTTAAGGTCTAATTTCTTTTCAATTAGGTAATTTTTCACATTGGGGGCAAATGCATGGTGTAACCAGTCATAGAAAAAGTCCCTAGTGACCTATGCCTTACTGTTTGCCCTCCACAGCACACACAAATTAGCCTTGAGGACATTGTTTTTCCAATAAAGGCTTCACTTTGCAATCACCACTAGCAATGGCACACACCAACAGAGTAAGCCTGTCTTTCATAGGCTTATGTCCTGGGAGTGCCTTTTCCTCCTGAGTAATGTACGTCCTGCTTGGCATTTTCTTCCAAAACAGGCCTGTTTCGTCACAATTAAACACTTGTTCAGGTTTCAGTCCTTCACTGTCTATGTACTCCTTGAAGTCTTGCACATATTTTTCAGCCGATTTGTGGTCCGAACTGGCAGCCTCACCATGCCTTATCACACTATGAATGCCACTACGCTTCTTAAATCTCTCAAACCAACCTTTGCTGGCCTTAAATTCACTCACATCACTAGTTGTTGGCATTTTTGTAATTAAATCGTCATGCAACTTCCTAGCCTTTTCACATATGATCGCTTGAGAGATGCTTTCTCCTGCTATCTGTTTCTCGTTCATCCACACCAATAACAGTCTCTCAACATCTTCTATCACTTGCGATCTCAGTTTCGAAAACATAGTTGCACCTTTGGCAAGAACAGCTTCCTTGATTGCCGTTTTCTTGCCCACAATAGTAGCGATGGTTGATTGGGGTTTATTATACAACCTGACCAGCTCAGAGACACGCACTCTACTTTCATACTTAGCAATGATCTCTTTCTTCATCTCCATAGTAATTCTCACCCTTTTTGCTGTAGGGTTGGCACTAGAAGCTTTCTTGGGGCCCATGGTGACTTATTTTGCAGGTGCAATCACTACAAAGGCTGTGATAATATGAAATGTTCCAGTTGTTGTATGTTTGGAAGCGACCGTGGTGGCTGGCTGGCTTGTAAACACTGGCACCCAAGGGACAAGTGAGGCGCGCTCAGGCCAAAGTGGACACGTATGGTACGGAACGAATAGCGCTGGTCGGGTTTTTAAGCGCTAGTTGAGGCAAAATATTTGCGTTAAAATGTATCGCTAGTCAGATTTATCGTTAATCGATGCCATCGCTGGTCGCGGGTCCACTGTATTTCCATATGGTATTTATGGCTGTATTCTCATTTTCTTGGTCTCATTTGATAGAATGGAAGATATATTACAGAAATGGAGACAATTTTGATTGATTTCATGATGAAAAGTACCTTGAAATTGAGCTCAAGGTAGTGGAAATGTTCAATTTTTGTTACTGTTCAGTACAAATACGCAGTCACGAATGGGTTGATGTTATTTATACAATTATTAAAATAATGCAGTAGTCTGCATAACAGTAAATCTTCTATTTTTTGTGAGAATAAAAATTCAAAGTGGAAAGCAAAAGAATTTAAGAGGGGCTAATGAACAGAGAAAATGTTATTTTACTGCCAGGAATGTCTGCATTGTTTATTCTGGACCCTATTTTGAAATTGGCGTCTTTTGAAATTTGTGTGAAACTGGCCAAATTGCCAATTTCTAACCACTTTATTGAGTAGTTGAAATCGGTAAATGGGCGTTCTACTGAAGCAGCTATGATTTTAGTCAACTGGAACAATGGAATTGGCCGAAAATAGGGCTTAAAGTGGGTAAAACCGCCAATGCGTAAATATCACCGAGATCGCTAACTTCGCGAGAGCGTAATTTCATAAGTTTTCCATCAAATTTCGTACTTTTGGTGTCATTACCATGGAGAAAAGATTCACTATTTTTTTTTTTTAATTTTTCGACAAAGAGAGCGAGTTAAGGATCAGGGGTCTTGACACTGAAAGAGTTAATTAAAGGAAAAAAAAACTGTTTGGTTACAATGGTTTAAACATACAATAGGCCATTTTTAACCTCAAAGGTATACCGTCAATAAATTTAGATGAAAGATGATGAAATATGTGCTGGGTTCTTAGTCTGGCAATCACTGTGGGAAAGAATGGCACTCCCTCCCAGAGAAAAGGCTCTTGCCTTCAGATACAAACTACTCAAACCTCACTACTGCATTTAGGTGATCCAGCATTAGGTATCTCTCTAGATGACATAAAGATACAGTGGAACCTCAGTTTTTATCATTAATTCACTCCAGAAAGTCTTTCAAAAACCGAATTCAATGAAAACTGAAGCAATATTTCCCATAAAAAATAATGTAAATCCAATTACTCTGTTCCAGACACCCAAAAGTATTTACAAAAAATACATTTTATGAGAATAACTACACTTTTACATACAGAAAACAATGAAAAATAAACATAAAGAACTAATGAAATGGATAAATGAACATTTAACATCGCTTTTATCTTTATTGAAGACTCTTGTTGGCGTATGAAAGACGGCGAGGAGGGGAGATGGAGGAGAGGTTATCTCTAACACTATCACTACCACCTTCTACCACCATCACAACCACTACCACCCTCCACCACAATCACTACCACCCCTCTACCACCATCACAACCACCACCACCCTCCACCACCATCACTACCATCCTCTACCATAATCACTACCACCCTCTAACACCATCACAACCACTACCACCCTCTACCACCATCACTACCACCCTCAACCGACGAGAAACAAAGCCAGACTGACTCAGAACGCGTGGGATGCTTTGAGTGGGTACAGGCGGACACATTCAGTACGACAGACCACCGTCAACTCAACAAAAACCAAGGTGATGAACAAAAACTGGGACAATGTTTTGATGAAAAATTCGTCGAAAACCAAACTCAACGAAAACCAGGGCAAACGAAAACTGAGGTTTGACTGTATTATAAGTTTAAGTAAAGTAGCCAGAGAAGCTTGTCAGTAATGGAGAGAGACTTCAGATAATATTTTTACTGCTGGGCAACCCATGGCTAAAAGGGGTTTAATAATACAGGGTGCCTTTCTTTCTTGGCCTATTTTTCACTGTCAATATTTAACCAGACAAGAACACTATTTGAAAGATACAGCCTATGAAACAAATCCAAAACAAAGTTTATTAAGTAAGAATAACAATGTACAGTACTATCTGTGGATTCTAGATCTGTGGGGCTTCTAAGGTAACCCTACACCCTGACTGAAGTAAGAAATTTCCACTAAAACGTTAAAAACAGAAAAAAATTACACTTGTAAATGTGACATTCAGTCCTAATTCTATGGAGAATTCTGGTGCATACCGTGCTATATTTTTATTAAAAAGTTGTTAATGTAGCTTTTAACTACACTGTTTCTTCCTTTGCTTACAATGACTAAATATAAACTGTTTAAGGAAAGTGGAAATATGGCTGCCACACACAGAATTTCAGTGCTTGTACAACACTTAGCAGCTTATAGTTGATGCTGCCAATAATAGTGTAGAAGACAAAGGTTAATGAAGCTTTTATTGGGATTTTTGTCGAGTAGGCTTTCATCAAAGCATTACAACAAAGCTCTACAGAGTTAAGAGCTGAACTAAAGCTTATACTATAATCTATTCTTTTCTTCACAGGGCTTATAGTTATTGATGGTGGTCTGTTATAAGTGCTTGCACAGGCAGTATAGAAAGACAAACCACACCTAAAAGTTATATACTGAAACTTTTACCTTTGCTTTATGATGCCAAAGAAGCCAGAATGTTCTCCAGCATAAGCGGTGATCCCGATTTCCTCCTCAGTTGACGGTAACTTTTTCTTCTTCGCATCCTTATTGTCCCTGTCTTTAGATTTGTCCTTGTCACCCTCAGCATTCTTTTTATCACCTTTCCTTGAAGGCTTATCATCTCCAGACTCCTTGCCATCTAAATTGATGACTTCTCCTGCAAACTCAATGTCTTTAGTGTCAGCATTATCAGAGTTCAATTCCACCACATCATCTAAGTCCTCTTCATGATCATTTTCCTTCCTTTCTTTTCCATTTTCTAAAACTTCTGAGCTATAATCTCCTGAACCTTCATCCTCCATCTGCAAAGAACACAAACAAATTAAAGAATACTATTTCAAACCTTCAAAAAATTATGTAAGAAATAACAAGAGTTGCAAAAATGGGATAATGGGGTTTCAAGCTTATTGACTACATGACAGATATTTATGGCTGCACAGTAACCTTTTCACCACTAGACAAGAAAACTTTAATCCCTAAAATAGGGATTAAAGTAACTCTCAGCGCACACGCACACGCACACGCACACACACACACACACATGGGGTCAGGAGCTGTGACTCAACCCCTGCAACCACAACTTGGTGAGTACACGCACACGCACGCACACACACAGTATCTGGCAGGAAGGCAACAGCGAGTCATGGAACATGACGAGGTGTCAGAGTGGGTGCCTGTAATGAGCGAGGTTCCACAGGAGTCAGTCCTAGCACCTGTGCTGTTTTTGGTGTACATGTAAATGAATGACATAAAGGAAGGGATAGACTCAGAAGTGTCCCTGTTTGCAGATGATGTGAAGTTAATAAGGAGAATTAAATCGGTCGAGGATCAGGCAAGACTACAAAGAGACCTGGACAGGCTACAAGCCTGGTCCAGCAACTGGCTCTTTGAATTTAACCCTGCCAAATGCAAAGTCATAAAGATCGGGGAGGGGCAAAGAGGACTGCAGACAGAGTAAAGTCTAGGTGGCCAAAGACTGCAAACCTCACTCAAGGAAAAAGATCTTGGGGTGAGTATAATACCGAGCACATCTCCTGAGGCGCACATCAATCAGAAAACTGCAGCATACGGGCGTCTGGCAAACCTAAGAACAGCGCTCCGATACCTCAGTAAGGAATCATTCAAGACTCTGTACATTATGTATGTCAGGCCCATATTGGAGTATGCAGCACCAGTTTAGAATCCACACCTGGTCAAGCATGCCAAGAAATTAGAGAAAGTGCAAAGGTTTGCAACAAGACTAGTCCCAAAGCTACAGGGATTGTCCTGTGAAGAAAGGTTAAGGGAAATCAGCCTGACGACACTGGAGGACAGGAGGGTCAGGGGAGACATGATAACGACATATAAAATACTGCGAGAAACTGACAAGGTGGACAAAGACAGGATGCTCCACAGAAACACACAAAATAAGTGAAGACTCCTATGAGTCAAAGCGATGTTAGGAAGTATTTCTTCAGTCACAGAGTTGTCAAGAAGCGGAATTGCCTAGAAAGCGACGTAGTGGAGGCAGGAACCATTCATAGTTTTAAGACGAGGTCTGATAAAGCTCATGGAGCAGGGAGAGAGAGGACCTAGTAGCAATCAGTGAAGAGGCGCAGTCAAGAGCTATGACTCGACTCCTGCAACCACAAACAGGTGAGCACATGCTCGTGTGCGCGCACACACGCACACACACATGCACACACACACACACACACACACACACACACTACAAACCTCACTCAAGGAAAAGGATCTTGAGGTGAGTATAACGCCGGGCACACCTGAGGTGCACATCAACCAAATACAGTGGACCCCCGCATACCGTTGGCCTTACATAACGTTAAATCCGCATACTGATACATTTTATCGCTAAGATTTTGCCTCGCATACCGCTAAAAAACCCGCTCAACGCTGTTCATCCGAGACGCGTCTAATGTGCGGCCTTAGCCAGCCTCACATGTTCCGCCGGTGGCACTGTTTACCAGCCAGCCTCCGCGGTAACATCCAAGCATACAATCGGAACATTTCGTATTATTACAGTGTTTTTGGTGATTTTATCTGCAAAGTAAGTGACCATGGGCCCGAAGAAAGCTTCTAGTGCCAACCCTACAGCAATAAGGGTGAGAATTACTATAGAGATGAAGAAAGAGATCATTGATAAGTATGAAAGTGGAGTGCGTGTCTCCGAGCTGGCCAGGTTGTACAGTATAATAAACCCCAGTCAACCATCGCTACTATTGTGGGCAACAAAAAGGCAATCAAGGAAGCTGTTCTTGCCAAAGGTTCAACTGTGTTTTCGAAACAGAGATCGCAAGTGATGGAAGATGTTGAGAGACTCTTATTGGTGTGGATAAATGAAAAACAGATAGCAGGAGATAGCATCTCTCAAGTGATCATAAGTGAAAAGGCTAGGAAGTTGCATCAGGATTTAATTAAAAAAATGCCTGCAACTAGTGATGATGCGAGTGAATTTAAGGCCAGCAAAGGTTGGTTTGAGAGATTTAAGAAGCGTAGTGGCATACATAGTGTGATAAGGCATGGTGAGGCTGCCAGTTCGGACCACAAAGCAGCTGAAAAATATGTGCAGGAATTCAAGGAGTACATAGACAGTGAAGGACTGAAACCTAAACAAGTGTTTAATTGTGATGAAACAGGCCTGTTTTGGAAGAAAATGCCAAGCAGGACCTACATTACTCAGGAGGAAAAGGCACTCCCAGGACATAAGCCTATGAAAGACAGGCTTACTCTGTTGATGTGTTCCAATGCTAGTGGTGATTGCAAAGTGAAGCCTTTATTAGTGTATCACTCAGAAACTCCCAGAGCGTTCAGGCAAAAGAATATCCTCAAGGCTAATTTGTGTGTGCTGTGGAGGGCAAACAGTAAGGCATGGGTCACTAGGGACTTTTTCTATGACTGGTTACACCATGCATTTGCCCCCAATGTGAAAGATTACCTAATTGAAAAGAAATTAGACCTTAAGTGCCTCCTGGTGTTAGACAATGCCCCTCGTCATCCTACAGACGTGGCAGAGCGACTTTATGGAGACATGAAGTTCATTAAGGTGAAGTTTTTGCCTCCTAATACCACTTCTCTCCTGCAGCCCATGGACCAGCAGGTTATTGCAAACTTCAAAAAACTGTACACAAAAGCTCTGTTTGAAAGGTGCTTTGTAGTGACCTCAGAAACTCAACTGACTCTAAGAGAGTTTTGGAGAGATCACTTTAATATCCTCAATTGTGTAAACCTTATAGGTAAGGCTTGGGAGGGAGTGACTAAGAGGACCTTGAACTCTGCTTGGAAGAAACTGTGGCCAGAATGTGTAGACAAAAGGGATTTTGAAGGATTTGAGGCTAACCCTGAGAGGAGTATGCCAGTTGAGGAATCAATTGTGGCATTGGGGAAGTCCTTGGGGTTGGAGGTTAGTGGGGATGATGTGGAAGAGTTGGTGGAGGAGGACAAAGAAGAACTAACCACTGATGAGCTGCTAGATCAACTTCAACAGCAAGAGGCCAGACCTGAGGAAACTGGTTCAGAGGAGGGGAGAGAGAAATTGAAGAAGTTGCCTACTACAAAGATTAAGGAAATCTGTGCAATGTGGCTGAAAGTGCAAACCTTTATGGATGAAAATCACCCTCACACAGCTATTGCAAGCCGTGCTGGTGACTATTACACTGACAATGTTGTGAAACACTTTAGGGAAGTCATAAAGGAACGAGAGGTACAGGCCACTATGGACAGATATGTTGTGCGACAGAAGTCCAGTGACTCTGAAGCTGGTCCTAGTGGCATTAAAAGAAGAAGGGAAGTAACCCCAGAAAAGGACTTGACACCTCAAGTCTTAATGGAAGGGGATTCCCCTTCTAAACATTAAGACTCTCTCCTCCTCCCATCCCATCAATCATCACCAGATCTTCAATAAAGGTAAGTGTCATGTAATTGTGCATGCCTTTTTCAGTTTGTGTGTATTAAAATTAATATTTCATGTGGTAAAAATGTTTTTTTTTTTCATACTTTGGGGTGTCTTGCACGGATTAATTTGATTTCCATTATTTCTTATGGGGAAAATTCATCCGCATAACGATAATTTCGCATAACAATGAGCTCTCGTGAACGGATTAATATCGTTATGCGGGGGTCCACTGTAACTCCAGCAGCATACGGGCGACTGGCAAACCTGAGAACAGCATTCCAACATCTTAATAAGGGGTCATTCTGGACCCTGTACACTGTGTACATTAGGCCTATACTGGAGTATTCAGTGCAAGTTTGGAACCCTCATCTAGCCAAGCATGTAAGGAGACTAGAGAAATTGGAAACATTTGCAACAAGACTAGTCCCAGAGCTAAGAGGTATATCCTACGAGGAGAGGTTAAGGGAAATCAACCTGACGACACTGGAGGACAGGAGAGATAGGGGGGACATGATAACGACATACAAAATACTGAGAGGAATTGACAAGGTGGACAAAGACAGGATGTTCCAGAGATTGGACACAGTAACAAGGGGACACAGTTGGAAGCTGAAGACACAGATGAATCACAGGGATGTTAGGAAGCATTTCTTCAGCCACAGAGTAGTCAGTAAGTGGAATAGTTTGGGAAGCGATGTAGTGGAGGCAGGATCCATACATAGCTTTAAGCAGAGGTATGATAAAGCTCACGGCTCAGGGAGAGTGACCTAGTAGCGATCAGTGAAGAGGCGGGGCCAGGAGCTCGGACTCGACCCCCGCAACCTCAACTAGGTGAGTACAACTAGGTGAGTTGAGTACACACACACACACACACGCCAGTTGTAGAGGCTGGGCCAGGAGCTGAGTCTCGACCCCTGCAACCACAATTAGGTGAGTACACACACACACACACACACACACACACACACACACACACAAAGGTTTGCAACAAGCCTAGTCCCAGAGCTAAGAGGTATGTCCTACGAGGAGAGGTTAAGGGAAATCAACCTGACGACACTGGAGGACAGGAGAGATAGGGGGGACATGATAACGACTTACAAAATACTGAGAGGAATTGACAAGGTGGACAAAGACAGGATGTTCCAGAGACTGGACACAGCAACACGGGGACACAGTTGGAAGCTGAAGACACAGATGAATCACAGGGATGTTAGGAAGTATTTCTTCAGCCACAGAGTAGTCAGGAAGTGGAATAGTTTAGGAAGCGATGTAGTGGAGGCAGGATCCATACATAGCTTTAAGCAGAGGTACGATAAAGCTCATGGTTCAGGGAGAGTAACCTAGTAGCGACCAGTGAAGAGGCAGGGCCAGGAGCTTGGACTCGACCCCTGCAACCTCAACTAGGTGAGTACAACTAGGTGAGTGCACACACACACACACACACACACACACACACACACACACACACACACACACACGCACATGCATGCAGGCACATGCGCACACACACATGCACGTGCACACACGCACATGCGTGCATGCGCACACACACACACACACAAACAAAAGTTGGCTGTCTCCCACCGAGGCAGGGTGACCCAAAAAGAAAATAGTACTTTCATCATCATTCAACACTTTCACCTCACTCATATATAATCACTCTTTTTGCAGAGGAGCCCAGATACAACAGTTTAGAAGCATATATAAAGATATATAACACATCCCTCCTAGCTGCCAATATCCCAAAACCCTCCTTCAAAGTGCAGGCATTCTACTTCCCATTTCCATTACGTACTCAAGTCCAGATATATTAAAATAACTGGTTTCCCTGAATCCCTTCACTAAATATTACCCTCTCACATTCCAACAGCCCGTCACGTCCAAAAACCATTCATCTCCATTCACTTCTATCTAACATGCTCACACACGCTTGCTGAATGTCCAAGCCCCTCGCCCACAAAACTTTTTTATCCCCTCCCTCCCACCTTTTCAAGGACGACCCCAATCCCGCCTTCCTTCCCCTACAGATTTATAAGCTCTCCATGTCATACTACTTTGATCTAAATGACCAAACCATCTCAACAACCCCTC
The DNA here is from genome assembly GCF_038502225.1 of Cherax quadricarinatus. Taxonomy (NCBI): domain Eukaryota; kingdom Metazoa; phylum Arthropoda; class Malacostraca; order Decapoda; family Parastacidae; genus Cherax; species Cherax quadricarinatus. The sequence continues at coordinate 28,613,977 of NC_091324.1, read as the reverse complement.
CTCAGCCCTCTGACTAATACTTTTATTAGCTCCACACCTTCTCCTAATATCCACACTCCGAATTTTCTGCATATTTACACCACACATTGCCCTGAAACAGGACATCTCCACTGCCTCCAATCGCCTCCTCACTGCAGCATTTACAACCCAAGCTTCACACCTATATAAGAGAGTTGGTACCACTATACTTTCATACATTCCCTTCTTTGCCTCCATAGATAACGTTTTTTTTGTCTCCACATATACCTCAATGCACCACTCACATTTTTTCCCTCATCAATTCTATGGTTAACCTCATCCTTCATAAACTCATCCACTGACACATCAATTCCCAAATACATGTATCTGAAAACATTCGCTTCTTCTATACTCCCTCTATGCAATGAGATATCTAATTTTTCTTTACCTAAATCATTTGATACCCTCATCACCTTACTCTTATCTATGTTTACTTTCAACTTTCTACCTTCACACATCCTCCCAAACTCAACCACTAAACTTTGCAACTTTTCTTTAGAATCTCCCATAAGCACAGTATCATCAGCAAAAAGTAACTGTGTCAACTCCCATTTTGTGTTTGATTCCACATAATTTAATCCCACCCCTCTGCCTAACACCCTAGCATTTACCTCTTTTACAACCCTATCTATAAAAATAATAAACAAGCATAGTGACATTGCACATCCCTCTCTAAGACCTACTTTTACCAAGAAGTAATCTCCCTCTCTTCTATACATCCTAACCTGAGCCTCATTATCCCCATAAAAACTCTTTACAGCATTTAGTAACTTACTATTTCATATACTTGTAACATCTGTCACATTGCTCCCATATCCACCCTATCATATGCCTTGTCTAAATCCATAAATGCAATGAAAACTTCCCTACCTTCATCTAAATACTGTTCACATACATGCTACAATGTAAACACTTGATCTACATATCCCCTACCCACTCTAAAGCCTCCTTGCTCATCCGCAATCCCACTCTCTATCTTACCTCTAATTCTTTCAATAATAACCCTATGTATTAGTACACCTAAATTCTAGTGCCCTCAAATCTAGTGAGAGAACTGGTAGGCCTACATATGAAAGAATGGGTCTATGTCGTCAGTGTGCGCAGTATAAAAAAAATCCTTCAGCACACAGTGCGTAATGAGAAAAAAAAAACTTTGACCATGTTTTTGGATTAAAACAGCGACTTTGCACCGTATTTTCGTATGGTATTTATTGTTGTATTCTAGTTTTCCTGGTCTCATTTTATAGAATGGAAGACATATTACAGAAATTGAGATGATTTTGACTGGTTTTACAATGAAAAGTACCTTGAAATTGAGCTCAAATTACCAGAAATGTTCGATTTTTACCAAAGTTCCAAAGTAAACAAAACATGCTACGCGTCCAATACACGTCAGCTGGTGAGTATTATTCTTTCACAAGTGTGCTGATATTATTTATACCTCTTCTACACTAATGTAGTAGTCTGCATAACAGTAAATCTTCTATTTTTTGTGAGAATAAAAATTCAAAGTGGAAAGCAAAAGAATGTAAGAGGGACGTGGGGACATGGCTAATGAAGAGAGGAAATGTTATTTTAGTGCCAGGAATGTCTTTCTTGTTTATTCTGGACCCTATTCGGAAATTGGCATCTTTTGAAATTTGTGTGAAATTGGCAAAATTGCTAAATTCTGACCACTTTATTGGATAGTTTAAATTGGTAAATGGGTGGTTTCTTGTACTCATTCGATAGAAAAAATGGAGTTCTAGCGAAATAGTTATGATTTTTGTCGACTAGTACACTGGAATTGGCCGAAAATAGGGCTCAAAGTGGGCAAAATCTCTGATGCATAAACATCGTCGAGACCGCTAACTTTGCGAGAGCATAATTCCCTAAGTTTTCCATCAAATTTCATACTTTTGATGTCATTATGATCGGGAAAATATTCTCTATCTTTTCACAAGAAAAAAATATTTTTTTTTTTTTTATTTTGGTGACCCTGAGAACAAATCTCGGAGAGGGCCTGGTGACCCTGAAAGGGTTAAAGAAAAATACCAACCACTCCAACACTATATCCCCCCCCCCTGCTTTTAACATTTCTGTCATGATCCCATCAGTTCCACCTGCTTTACCCCCTTTCATTCTATGTAATGCCTCACGCACCTCCCCCATACTCACATCGTGCTCTTCGTCACTCCTAAAAGATGTTATACCTCCCTAGCCGGTGCATGAAATTACCGTCTCCATTTCTTCATCAACATTTAAAAGTTCCTCAAAATATTCCCGCCATGTCCCCAATACCTCCAGCTCCCCATCTACTAACTTCCCTACTCTGTTTTTAACTGACAAATCCATTCGTTCCCTAGGCTTTCTTAACTTATTTATTTCCAAAATTTTTCTCATTTTCATCAAAATTTCTTGACAGTGCCTCTCCCACTCTATCATCAGATCTCTTTTTGCACTCTCTCACCACTCTCCTCACCTTTCTTTTACTCTCCATATACTCGGCTCTTCTTGTAACACTTCTGCTTTGTAAGAACCTCTCATAAGCTACCTTCTTCTTTTTTATCACATCCTTTACTATATCATTCTACCTATCACTCCTCTTTCCTCCTGCACCCACCCTCCTATAGCCACAAACTTCTGCCCCACATTCTAATACATATTGCATTTTTAAAACTATTCCAACCCTCTTCAACCCCCTCACTACTCATACTTGCATCAGCCCACCTTTCTGTCAATAGTTGCTTATATCTCACCTTAACTTCCTCCTCCCTTAGTTTATGCACTTTCACCTCGCTCTTACTTGCTGTTATCATTTTCCTTTTGTCCCATCTACCTCTTACTCTAACTGTAGCTACAACTTAATAATACTCTGATATGTCAGTTGCCCCCTCTATAAACATGTACATCCTGAAGCCTACCCATAAACCTTTTATCCACCAATACATAATCTAATAAACTACTTTCATTACGTGCTATATCATACTTTGTATACTTATTTATCCTCTTTTTCATAAAATATGTATTACTTATTACCAAGCCTCTTTCTACACATAGCTCAATTAAAGGCTCCCCATTTTCATTTACCCCTAGCACCCCAAATATACCTACTATTCCCTCCACATTTTTATCCACTTTAGCACTGAAATCCCCTACCATAAGTACTCTCATACTTGGTTCAAAACTCCCCATGCACTCACTCAACATTTCCCAAAATCTCTCTCTCTCCTTAACACTTCTCTTCTCCAGGTGCATAAATGCTTACTATAACCCACCTTCCACATCCAACTCTTAGTTTACTTCACATAATCCTTGAATCACTACATTTATATTCCCTCTTTTCCTGCCATAACTTATCCTTCAACATTATTGCTACTCCTTCTTTAGTTCTAACTCTATTTGAAACCCCTGACATAATCCCATTTATTTCTCCCCACTGAAACTCTCCCACCCCCTTCAGCTTTGTTTCACTTAAAGCCAGGACATCCAGCTTCTTCTCATTCATAACATCCACAATCATCTCTTTCTTATCATTCGCACAACATCCACGCACATTCAAGCATCCCACTTTGATGGTTTTATTCTTTCTCATTTTAGTAGGCCATATGGAAAAATGAGTTACTAGCCCATTGTTCCTGGCATTTTAGATGATTACAACATGCATGGCTTACAGAGGAAAGATTCTTATTCCACTTCCCCATGGATATAAAAGGAAAACCAATAAGAACAAGAACTATTAAGTTTAAATCAAAGAAAACTCAGATGAGTGTGTATGTGTATTCATAAATGTGTAGATGTATGTGTAGTGTGACCTAAGTGTAAGTAGAAGTAGCAAGACATACCTGAAATGTTTATGAGACAAAAAAGACACCAGCAATCCTACCATCCTGTAAAATAATTACAGGCTTTCGTTTTACACTCACTTGACAGGACGGTAGTACCTCCCTGGATGGTTGCTGTCGACCAACCTACTGAATATGAATATTTCCTTTGGTTTATATAAATTAGATCCATTTATAATTAACAGAATTTGGGAAGAATTTAATAATACATTGGGCAAATAATAAATTTTAAAATTCTTAGTTCTTGGGTAGAATAGTTGGGTTGCATGAAGGACCTGTCTAGTTTGGCCAGCCGGCCTGCTGCAGTGTTCTCTTTCTTATGGGTCGCGCGTCAGGTGTTGTTTTGTTGTGGGAGGTGATAGTGAGGTGTGGTCTAGACCCTTTATATGCCTTCCTTTGATGCATTACTTTTATTGTTCCTTGATAATGTGAGTAGTCATGAAAGCGCTTGGAATTTCTCTATTCTTTCACAGTGGTTGTTTTGCGCGTGCGCGTGCACACACACACACACACACACACACACACACACACACACACACACACACACACACACACACATAGAGAGAGAGAGAGAGAGAGAGAGAGAAATACACGCCTCAGGATATATACCCTATCAGAGAGGTATTAAATGTGAAGAAAGATGAACAATTAAAAACCTACAGCAATGTCAGAAAAAATATGAGAAACAGAATCAAAGCAAAACCTTCATATTTATTGTTCACTCACTGCAGCTCCCCCAATAGACAATCCATAGCATAAATATTTAGAGAAATTACTGCTATAAGAATACCACACTGTACTACCCTTACTATACAGATAATCACTGTTATATTTATGGGGGAAGCACTAATTCAGTAGGGATCATACAGCATCTGGAGAACAGAACAAAAAGAAATCAGGTTTGATCTGAGGACATAGTGCAGCTCTAATTCTTGAGATCAAGAGCCCTTCACCATCATCAATGCACCCATCTAAAAAAAATGAAACAGCTGTGGGCATGTTAAGGAGACTGTGAAGTTTACCAATGAATGCAAAAATTAGTGACAACTCTTCTATATGAGTGTGAGGCATGGCCTTTGAATGTTGCTATGAGGAGGCTGGAGGCAGTGGAGGTACTGTTGATATCAATGTATGGTGTAAAAATTTACATACAGACTGAGAAAAGAAATTAGTAGATAGTGTAATGATATGCAAGGCAAAATTTAAGAAGCTCAACAAAGAACAAGATGATTTATTAATTTATAAAGGCTATAATATGACAGATATAACCTATGCAAATGTCAAGGCTATTGAATGAATATATATATTAGAATAAAATAAAATGTACAATATATTTTCAAATTTTGTGCCTTGAGAACCAAGACCTTTTAATATTAGTTTAGAAAAGTTCTAGAACTGATAAGAGCCTTAATGAGTTTCATTCCACAAGTTGAGTACTGGATTTCCCCAGTAATACAGCAAAAACTTCAGGTGTCATCATTCATGATCTCTATCTTAAGTTCCAGACTTAATTACTTTGATCTGAAACACAGAGTTTAAGTGGCCTCACTTCTCATTTAGTGTAAAATATTATTATTGTTATTATTAATTATCATTATTATTATTATATTCACAAAATGTGTTAAACCCGTACAATTCTGAGTACTGCAAGGGTCTATATGGGTCGAAGTCTCATATTCTTTTATGACCACATACGTAATTATGTCCTCTTTTTCTGGACAGAGTAAGACATGTGCATAGGCAGTTTGCTCTGCATTATGTCTTTCACTCCATCCTGTAGACATTTCACCCCCCCCCCCTTTTTTTGCACTATTCGCCAGCATCTTTAATGCTTTCAGCCTTTCAGTATAATTTTTTTTAGCTCTTCTTTACATCTTTTCTGTCTGATTCATATGTGGTGAAACTGGGATCACACAAATGAAATGACTGCTAGGATACAGTACAAATTGAGAAGTCTGCAAATTCTAATACCATACTATATAAATACAAGAATGCTAATAGGGTCAGATTATTAACCCTTTCAGGGTCCGTCCCGTAGATCTACGGCTTTACGTTCAGGGTCCAAACCGTAGATCTACATCATGAGCTTAGCTCACTCTGATAAACTGTGAGTGGTAAATTTGGGCTTAGATATGAGAGAATACATCTATGTGGTATGTGTGCACCACATAAAACAAATCCTGCAGCACACTGTGTATAATGAGAGAGAAAAAACTGAGACCGTGATTTTCGATTAAAACAGCGACTTTGCAGTGTTTTTTCGATTAAAACAGCGACTTTGCAGTGTTTTTTCGTATGTTTTTTATAGATGTATTTGTGATTTCTTGGTCTCATTTGACAGAATGGAAGACATATTACAGAAATAGAGATAGTTTTGATTGGTTTTAGCTCTGGAAATGGCTTGAAACTGAGCTCAAAGTGGCGGAAATGTTAAATTTTTGCCGATGTTCAAGAGTAAACAAACGACCTCACACGTCTAATACACGCCAGCTGGTGGGTCTAATATACATTCACAAATGTGGTGATGATATTTATACAATTTGTATTACAATATTGCATAACAGTAAATCAAAATGGAATTTATTTGTAAAGCCTCAAAACATAACTAATGAACAGAGGAAATGTTAGTTTAGTACCAGGAATACCTACATTGTTTATTCTGGACCCTATTTTGAAATTGGAATATTTTGAACTTTGTGTTAAATTGGCCAAATTACCAATTTCCGGTCACTTTATTTTGTAGTTGAAACAGTTGACTTGGCGATTTCTTGTGCTCAATGAATAGAATAGAAGTAATACTAGTGAAATAGCTAAGAATTTGGTCGACTGGAATAATGTAATTGGCCTAAAATGGGAGTCCAAGTCAGCAAAATCGCCGATTCGTAAATATCGCTGACACGTCAAAATTTACGAGCATAATTTCGTCAATTTTCCATCAAATTTCGTACTTTTTGTTTTATTACATTCACAAAAAGATTCTCTATCATTTCATAAGAAAAAAATAACAATTTTTTTTTTTAAATTCTTGGACACTGGGGCACCACTTCAGATTTTGGCCTTGGACCCTGAAAGGGTTAAAAAAATGTACATCTGATAAGTTCCCAAGGGGACATTAAAGGTGGGAAGCATTTAATAAAATGGAAAGGGGCAAAACTGGTGAAAAAAAGAGTCAACAAGCCTATAATTATGAAAGTAGAACCTCTGAACCCAGTGGTAAAAAAAAAATGAGAATTTGATAAAGCAACAGTGCACAAACTGTGGGACTTTTTGTATAGACTGTAGACATTAAAGGTGAACAACTGCCTCGTCAACATTTAGAAACTTAATACTCTGCAGGGAATGCTTGCCATGACAGCCCAATTGTCCCTTGTTACTGTCATGCTTCAAGGACATGTTAGGACATTTAAACTCACTTGCAGAAAGCTGCCTAATAAAGTAAAATTTGATCAGCACACATTTTTATAGGAAAAACTATAATAAGTATAATAATAAGATTTACTGAAAATTTTAACAATGCCAGGTCTTCATAGAATAATTACTCCCATACAGTCGCTAATAATCTATAAGCACTCAAATTTTTATTATGTCACACATGTAATAAGTAGTGCTAAACCCGCAGAGGTCATACA